>NC_092236.1:40219071-40353027 GCF_036320965.1 Panulirus ornatus
TCCATCCGCTGCCAGATCCACTCCCAGATATCTAAAACACTTCACTTCCTCCAGTTTTTCTCCATTCAAACTCACCTCCCAATTGACTTGACCCTCAACCCTACTGTACCTAATAACCTTGCTCTTATTCACATTTACTCTTAACTTTCTTCTTCCACACACTTTTCCAAACTCAGTCACCAGCTTCTGCAGTTTCTCACATGAATCAGCCACCAGCGCTGTATCATCAGCGAACAACAACTGACTCACTTCCCAAGCTCTCTCATCCCCATCAGACTTCATACTTGCCCCTCTTTCCAAAACTCTTGCATTTACCTCCCTAACAACCCCATCCATAAACAAATTAAACAACCATGGAGACATCACACACCCCTGCCGCAAACCTACATTCACTGAGAACCAATCACTTTCCTCTCTTCCTACACGTACACATGCCTTACATCCTCAATAAAAACTTTTCACTGCTTCTAACAACTTTCCTCCCACACCATATATTCTTAATATCTTCCACAGAGCCTCTCTATCAACTCTATCATATGCCTTCTCCAGATCCATAAATGCTACATAAAAATCCATTTGCTTTTCTAAGTATTTCTCACATACATTCTTCAAAGCAAACACCTGATCCACACATCCTCTACCACTTCTGAAACCACACTGCTCTTCCCCAATCTGATGCTCTGTACATGCCTTCACCCTCTCAATCAATACCCTCCCATATAATTTACCAGGAATACTCAACAAACTTATACCTCTGTAATTTGAGCACTCACTCTTATCCCCTTTGCCTTTGTACAATGGCACTATGCACGCATTCCGCCAATCCTCAGGCACCTCACCATGAGTCATACATACAGTAAATAACCTTACCAACCAGTCAACAATACAGTCACCCCCTTTTTTAATAAATTCCACTGCAATACCATCCAAACCTGCTGCCTTGCCGGCTTTCATCTTCCGCAAAGCTTTCACTACCTCTTCTCTGTTTACCAAATCATTTTCCCTAACCCTCTCACTTTGCACACCACCTCGACCAAAACACCCTATATCTGCCACTCTATCATCAAACACATTCAACAAACCTTCAAAATACTCACTCCATCTCCTTCTCACATCACCACTACTTGTTATCTCCTCCCCACTTGCGCCCTTCACCGAAGTTCCCATTTGCTCCCTTGTCTTACGCACTTCATTATTGTTATCATTATTATTGTTATTATCATTATTATCATTATCATCATTATTATCATTATTATTATTATTATTATTACTATTATTATTATTGTTATTATTATTATTGTTATTATTATTATCTTTATTATCATTATTATTATTTCTATTATTATTGTTATTGTTATTATTATCATCATTATTATCATTATCATTATTATTATCATTATTATTATTATTATTATTGTTATTATTATTATCATTATTATTATTATTATTATTATTATTTCTATTATTATTGTTATTGTTATCATTATCATCATCATTATCATTATCATTATTATTATCATTATTATTATTATTATTATTGTTATTATTATTATCATTATTATTATTATTATTATTATTTCTATTATTATTGTTATTGTTATTATTATCATCATTATTATCATTATCATTATTATTATCATTATTATTATTATTATTATTGTTATTATTATTATCATTATTATTATTATTATTATTATTTCTATTATTATTGTTATTGTTATCATTATCATCATCATTATCATTATCATTATTATTATCATTATTATTATTATCATTGTTATCATTATCATCATTATCATTATTATCATTATTACTATCATCATTATCATTATCATTATCATCACATCATACATACATACATACATACATACATACATACATACATACAAATATATATACATAAATGAATTCCTAGACACATAAATACAAGGTGTTGACTTGCCAGGTCTTGGCTCGTGCTACATATACTAGCAGATGGAACTAGTCACGAAGGAAGTAATGACGAACTTTACCCCAACTTACAAGGGGACTTATCTGGTGTGATTCATGACTGACGATATACAGCCCAGGTAAATATAAAGCCATGAGGGTGGGTGGGGGTCATAGCGGAAAAAAAGTTTTAACGTAAATGCGTCTTGCAGGAAACAAGTTGCAGGAACCTTATGTTTGTATGTGGCTTGAGGCTTGACATTGTACCCAGCATGTTGCCAGAACATCACGACATGAATAAGTTCATGGACACAAAGGAACACAAAGGAATTCAGACAGCAACAGACCGCTGGGTCTCTTTGAGGCAGTTGGATAATAGTGGTATAGAACAGGAACTCATAGATTAGTGTGACAAGAGTAGAAAGGAATACAGATAAGTCAAAGTGGTATAGAACAGGAACTCATAGATTAGTGTAACAAGAGTAGAAAGGAATACAGATAAATCAAAGTGGTATAGAACAGGAACTCATAGATTAGTGTAACAAGAGTAGAAGGAATACAGATAAGTCAAAGTGATATAGAACAGGAACTCATAGATTAGTGTAACAAGAGTAGAAGGAATACAGATAAGTCAAAGTGGTATAGAACAGGAACTCATAGATTAGTGTAACAAGAGTAGAAGGAATACAGATAAGTCAAAGTGGTATAGAACAGGAACTCATAGATTAGTGTAACAAGAGTAGAAGGAATACAGATAAGTCAAAGTGGTATAGAACAGGAACTCATAGATTAGTGTAACAAGAGTAGACAGGAATACAGATAAGTCAAAGGAAAAATCTGCAAACTGTTCTTGTGACCAGTCGTGGGATTGAAGAATAGGCGCGTCGCCTCATTTAAGGTTAAACGTTTACCCTCGAGTTTGTATCCATTACTATGAAGGAAACCAGATGAAACAAGTCTTCAGTAGGGGCTCAATAAGCTATATATAATACGTATGAGACCCACACTGGTAATGATTCCAAAGTTTGGTAAACGGAAAAAGAAAAGGGAGAAGAAAAGAGGCAAGGGTAGGATGGGGAGGATAATGAGAGGAAGGCACAGGAGGTTGGGAAAACTGGTGTGATCCCTGGGCTCTGTCGTGAAAATCACTACCATTGCTGATTCGTCATTATCCTCGGCATACATTAGCCCCGTAGCCGGTTTGCGCCAGCCTCAGTACAGCCGGGGAAATCAGAACATGTCAATCACCCGTGCTGTACCTGTCTGGCTAGGGGCAGACCCAGCAGGGCTACTTATTATGGGAACACAGCTGTCTCAGAGTCCTGCGGAACTAAAAGTATTCCTTAAACCATATTTCAACTACCCATTACATTAAGAGATAATGACAGGAGCCAGAATGTGAGGAAGATGAGTTTATGATTGTTTCTCTTCCGTTGCTGGGGAAGGACGAAGAAGGGGAGCAGAAAACGGGCATCAACAAGGCCTGGCGTGCGTGGGTGTGAGGTGGGACGAACCATCACACCTCGCCACTCTCATTATCGCCGATTATTCACAATTATTCACAGTCATTCAGACTCCTATTGAGCAGGGGGACGGTCCTTCAGTCTCCTGTCGGGTAGGCTGGGGGACGGTGTCGGGTGTGTAGGGCATTCAGGGGATGTGGGTGGGGGTTGGGGGGAGGCAAACACAATATTAGGGAATCGGCGAGGAGGATGTTGGCAGGAGAGGGAGACGAAGGCTGTGATATATGACCCCAGCAGGAGAGAGAGAGAGAGAGAGAGAGAGAGAGAGAGAGAGAGAGAGAGAGAGAGAGAGAGAGAGAGAGTGTTTTTGTATGCCCTGGTGCATCAGTTTGTTGGTAAGGTGTTTATTTGATACACAATATATTTTTCAGAATTTCCTCACAATTGTCAGCAAGTAGTGATGAACTCTGCCTAAAGCGTCTTTAAAACCATCATCTGGCGGAGGTGCTTCATACACACAAAATACCCCACACATCTTACATGAGTGAAGTACAAGCAGACCGTCTTTGAATATCGTTCTCATGACCTTTGTCCTAGCAAACTGTAAGAAACACAAAGACCATCCATACTGCTGAAGATAAGCTCTGCAACGTTGAAATGTGTTTCTCCGTGTTAAGGCAGGAGTGGGGGCAACTTAGCTAACACAGAGTGTCACTGAAAATTCGAGTTGGAGAAGCATAGACATGTACCTTGATGACGGAGAGAAAAGCTTGAATATACGAAGGGGAAATGACTATTCCCTGTTTCGATCTGCTGACGGAACAGAATGACCGATATCATTCTTCCACTTAGCGGACGTTAACATAGACAAAGGAATCAGACCCTCCGTGTTTATTTTTTCTGCCTCACTGACTCAGTTGGTAAAGTAGGAAAGTGCGTCGTCACTGAAATGCAACAAATCCCTCAGTGAACTCCAGGTACTAACACACACACACACACACACACACACACACACACACACACACACAACACACACACACACACACACACACACACACACACACACACACACACTGGTTCAAGAACATAAGGTAATGCCGGGGTGGCAGAGTGGCGTGTCCTGCCCGGGGCCGCTCCCAGACAGTAGGCTGACAACAGGTACGAGACGGGGTGATCGGCCGCGACACCACTCCTCTTGTCATGTTAATGTTCCTGGGACAGTGGGGCTGGTGCGGTCACCGCCAGGGGGGAGGGAGGGTGCTGGGGTGTGGAGAGTGACGATGGCTGAAAGAAAAAGGAGAAGGATGCTGGGGTGTAGAGGGTGAAGATGGCAGGGGGAAAGTCAGGAGAGATGCTGGGTTGTTGATAATGACGGGGGAGAGGGAGGAAGGGTGCTGAGTGTGAAGACAGCCGTTGGAGGGTTGGTAGGATGCTGGGGTATGGAGTGTGAAGATAGCTAGAGGAGAGTATGGGATATGAGCTGATGTGGAGAATAAAGATGCTTGGACTAGAGGCTAGAGGACTGATGAAGAGTGAAGGAGGAAGATGGATGGAAGGAGACAAAGGATGCTTATGAGTAGGAATAAATGAAAGTGCGATAAGGGGTGAGGTAAAGGTGGAGGTGGTAGAGAAAGAAAGAGAGGGAGATGTCAGTGAAGAGGTGAGGACGCACGAGCACAGGGTGGGATAACAAAATGGAAAATGATAGAAAGCAGGAGGAGAGCTAGGCATTGGAAGCTAGAGTAGGGAAGATCTGGTGGAGGACGAGGGAGAGGGTGGAAACAGAGTTGCTGGTAACGATACAGTAGGTAGTATTGACAGTGTTATGGGGCGATATGGCGTCAGTCATTTGGTAGAGTAATGGAGGTCCTTTGGAATCTTGATAGGCTGGCCAATGTTGTGGTAATGGGAGCATTGCTTATGACGGAAGCAATGACGCTGTTATATCATCTCGAAAGGGGTCCGTCCATGTTATTGTAAAAGAGGGAAGGGTATATCATATGTCTTGCGCTGATCAGAGTAGGGCAAAATGAAATCTGAATCATATAGAAAAACTCCTTCAACCTGCACTACAGTTAGCATCTGACTACGATCTTTGCCGCAAACCACCTTACATTACTACTAACGTTAACTTCTTCTTTATCTCCTTTATTTTCAGCTATTAGGGTCCTGCAAGTGCCTAAGCGTCCGGCAAAACTACCCCCATCTACCTTCAGTGTCTCACAATTTTTTTCTTAATGCCTGATATCCTCACAGTCTGGCACTTTGCGGTAAGTCTCAATCATCCACTAAAACTTCCATCACACTGAGTCATTACAGTCGTGAGAGGACGCACATCACCTGTAATGGACTTTACAACGTTGCGATGAGTCCTCAACCTGTTAGCCTGTTGCCCTGGTTCATTAAGAGTAACGTTATGTTTGCGCATCGCGTGAGCTGCAGGATGCCTTCTTGCTTCTATCAATTCACCTAAAGTGTAGGACCAGTTCAGACCAATAACTGCAGTGAATTGCTTTGGAAGGTATGCTCGCTCTCATCATGAGCAACAAAAAAGATATTATATACCATCATTCTACGTTATAGACTATATATGTTAATTTACAGCAACAATACAGCTTTATTACCGTAATGTAGTCAGCGCACAGAGCTTCAGGGAGAACATTGGCCAGAGTTAAGGGGTTGGTATAGTGGATATAACCCATACATAAAGGGTTTGTTGCATCGCCAGGTGCAGTATATTCTGAGGTGAAACTTGAAACTTACTGGTATGGGGGAAGGGGGCTTACTCTTACAGACGAGGACCTCCCCACACAGGTACGATAGATAAAACAATTTTACTATTATTGTGGGACAGTTTTACGTCTTTCTTATTCCGCATTTTATCCCATCGTCTTGCTTTCTACACGACACTTTACAGGATGGAGATTATATGGCGCTTTTATCTGGTAATCACCACGCTGAAAGCATTCTCCAGCGATATCGTTCATTTTGAAATATCGTCTCGAATGTTTTCATTTGTGTGGTGCAAACTGAAGGGGCTTTGTGGAGTTAATGATGAATGATAAAAATATTCCTGTATAGTGCAGAAATCTGGGAGCCTCTCTCTCGCTATCTGTGAATATCCAACGTACATTACCTCTATAAAGTTCTCTCATTCTTTACTCATTATGACACAAGCTCCATTCACTGACGCGATATCATGGGGGCTAAGCCTTGAATGTAAAGGAGGGAAGGTGAAAGAATGAAAAAAAGCGGATGACAAAAAATGTGGACAAGAAAAAAAGAAAATAGTATGCGTTAGGAGGTTAGGTTAGGCTACCGAGTCTATCAGGTTGATTCACTTTTAATCAGACAAAAAAGTTCATCAATCCTGACATGGAGGATGGCTCAAGACGGTAGTACATCCCTGGGCGGCTAATGTCTACAACTCACTGACAAAGAGGCTGTGAGATGGAATCGGGCACCAAGTAGCAGAGTCCTGTGTCGAGGTTCGACAAAAATGCTTCATTCTAAATCCGCTTTATTCTAAACCCGCCATTCTCTACCGTTTATTGTATGGCAAAGCAAACGATGATTATCTTAAAGCCAGTTTCAAGCAGCTATGAACATGGTGGCTTCAGATATCTAGGAAACATTATCACACCACAGCAGCTATGATCATGGTGGCTTCAGGTATGTAGAAAACATTATCACCACAGCAGCTATGATCATGGTGGCTTCAGGTATGTAGGAAACATTATCACACCACAGCAGCTATGATCATGGTGGCTTCAAGTATGTAGAAAACATTATCACACCACAGCAGCTATGATCATGGTGGCTTCAGGTATGTAGGAAACATTATCACGCCACATCAGCGTTGAAAGCAAATAACTCATGCGGCTGGTGTATGGTTTCTGTGGTCACCTGTGACTGGATGTGAGATATAGCTGTGGTCCAGGCCGTACCACAGAGAATACAGTTATCTAAGAATCTATGTTATAATCTTGCAAGTATAACTATTTATGTTTTGTTACATCTGACTACGGTTGGGTTGAATTAGATTTAACATACACATTTTTTTCCAGATAATGCTGTAGATCAACCTAAGCTAACTCAGCCTATCACTAAAAGTGTAGCTGATTAACAGAGCCAAAATTTTCCTCAAAGAAAATATCTCACGTTCATTAAATTCCAGTTACTGGCATTCTTTTCGTTGCTTTAGATTATGACGCAATTTCGCTCGTCATTCCTTCATATGACTCGGTGATGATGGAAACAGTGAGGTCAGGCACAGGTAACAATGAATGTGTTAAGGAAAGGTACAGAAATTAACATTCAGCAAACTAACCTATGCCAGTAATGTGGTTGAACTTTTGATTGGCCCTCAGCCATAACTAGCTTCACTCATAAGGATACACTATAAGAGAGATAAGGTCCTCTTTTTTTCAGAATTTCTTCTTATTCCCCGTTCCTTTTACCTCAGCACAAAGTTAATTTCCTTTGTCACAATCACAAGACTCTGGGCTCAGGAACGCATAAGAGTGATCTCCTGAAAGACAATTGGTTGATTCACTGTAGAGACGAGGGACAGAGGGTGGCTCCGCAGAGGACTGCATGTCTAATCAGTGACATCCCCTGCGTGGCCTGTATCACAGGGCCTCACATACAGGTATTACTGCATGGATGTATATTCTTATGAGTCAGTCAACGTTAGTTGTAAGACGTTCTTTTGTTATCACCATCACACGCGTATATATGCATATTTCCTCTGCATATACAAAAAATTATTAAATATACTAAACTTTAGATGGGATGGTATTGTGTGTGTCAGAGGTGCGAGGGGGGGGGGGGTGACGGAGAGAAGCGGGAGACCGAATAGGATGCGGGGGGATGGAGTGAAGGAGGTTTTAAGCGATCGGGGCTTGAACATGCGGAAGGAAGAGAGAAGTGCAAGGAGTACAGTGAATTGGAGCGATGTGGTATACCGGAGTCGACGTGCTATCAGTGGATTGAACCAGGGCATGTGAAGCGTCTGGGGTAAACCATGGAAGGGTCTGTGGAGCCTGGATGTGGAGAGTGAGCTGTGGTTTCGGTGCATTACACATGACAGCTAGAGACTGAGTGTGAACGAATGTGGCCTTCTTGTGTTTTCCTGACTCTACCTCGCTAGAGGGAGGGGGAGAGGGGCGTTTATGTATACATACGTATATATAAATGGTTCGGCCATTCTTCGTCTGTTTCCTTGCGCTATCTCGCTGACGCGGGAAACAGCTATTAAGTATAATAGATAAATAAATAAATGAATGAATGTACTAAACTTGCGGGAACGTCTTGTTGACTCACTCGATTTTGAATCTTGGAGACCCTCCAGCACTAGGCACTAAGGCTCTCAGGTACAGCATAAGGTCACTGGTCGGTCAACTTAAGAGGCAGGGTTTTCCATTGATCACTTGCCAGCGTTACTAATCGTCGGCATAAACTGTAAACCCGTGACTGATTCCTGAAAACACAGAGGTATAACGCCATGCCGACAGTGACGTAAGGCCACCCCGGGTGGAGGATAAAGAGCAAGATATTAGGGCTCAGGTCTGAGTGAGGGAGCCCTCAGACGTCACTGGTAATGAAACTGTACTCCAGGTGTTACGACGGAGTTAATCTGTTCTACAGGACTGGAAGCGAAGTAAAGACGTCCTAACATCTATCCTTTCGGTTCACATCATAGTTCGATCCCATCCAGGGCAAAGAAAGTGGTAAGGAAAAAGTCTTCAATGTTATATAGTAATAAAAAGCCCTGTCCAGACTCGTTCGCTGTTTCCTGCATTCGCGAGATAGCGCCAGGAACAGACGAAGAAGAGGCCTCTTTCGATCACGTACATTTTTCAGCTGTTATGTGTAATGCACCAAAACCAGAATCCCCTATCCATAACGCCCTAGAGACCTATCCCAAGGCTACTTCAGATGCCCTGGTTCAGTGCATTGACAGCATGTCGCCCCCTATATACCACATGCACGCCTTTCACCCTCGTGCATGTTCAGGTCTTGAGCACTCAAATGTTATTCAGGAGATGGAGTGAGCATTTTGAAGGTTTGTTGGATGTGTTTGATGATACAGTGGCAGATATAGTGTGTTTTGGTCGAGATGGTGTACAAAGTGACAGGGTTAGGGAAAATGATTTGGTAAACTGAGAAGAGGTAGTAAAAGCTTTGCGGAAGATGAAAGCCGGCAAGGCAGCGGGTTTGGATTGCATTGCAGTGGAATTTACGAAAAAAGGGGGTGACTGTATTGTTGACTGGTTGGTAAGGTTATTTAATGTATGTATGACTCATGGTGAGGTACCTGAGGATTGGCGGAATCCTTGCATGGTGCCATTGTACAAAGGCAAAGGGGATAAAAGTGAGTGCTCAAATTACAGAAGTATAAGTTTGTTGAGTATTCCTGGTAAATTATATGGGAGGGTATTGATTGAGAGGGTGAAGGCATGTACAGAGCATCAGATTGGGGAAGAGCAGTGTGGTTTCAGAAGTGGTAGAGGATGTGTGGATCAGGTGTTTACTTTGAAGAATGTATGTGAGAAATTCTAAGAAAAGCAAATGGATCTGTATGTAGCACTTATGGATCTGGAGAAGGCATATGATAGAGTTGATAGAGATGCTCTGTGGAAGGTATTAAGAATATATGGTGTAGGAGGCAAGCTGTTAGAAGCAGTGAAAAGTTTTTATCGAGGATGTAAGGCATGTATACGTGTAGGAAGAGAGGAAAGTGATTGGTTCTCAGTGAATGTAGGTTTGCGGCAGGTGTGTGTGAGGTCTCCATGGTTGTTTAATTTGTTTATGGATAGGGTTCTTAGGGATGTGAATGCAAGAGTTTTGGAAAGAGGGGCAAGCATGCAGTCTGTTGTGGATGAGAGAGCTTGGGAAGTGAGTTAGTTGTTGTTTGCTGATGATACAGCGCTGGTGGCTGAGTCGTGTGAGAAACTGCAGAAGCTGGTGACTGAGTTTGGTAAAGTGTGTGAAAGAAGAAAGCTGAGAGTAAATGTGAATAAGAGCAAGGGTATTAGGTACAGTAGGGTTGAGTGACAAGTCAACTGGGAGTTAAGTTTACATGGAGAAAAACTGGAGGAAGTGAAGTGTTTTAGATATCTAGGAGTGGATTTGACAGCGGATGGAACAATGGAAGCTGAAGTGAATCATACGGTGGGGGAGGGGGCGAAAGTTCTGGGAGCGTTGACGAATGTGTGGAAGTCGAGAACATTATCTCGGAAAGCAAAAATGGGTATGCTTGAAGGAATAGTGGTTTCAACAATGTTATATAGTTGCGAGGCGTGGGCTATGGATAGAGTTATGCGTTGGAGAATGGATGTGCTGGAAATGAGAGGACAATATGTGGTGTGAGGTGGTTTGATCGAGTAAGTAATGTAAGGGTAAGAGAGATGTGTCGTAATAAAAAGAGTGTGGTTGAGAGAGCAGAAGAGGGCGTGTTGAAATGGTTTGGTCACATGGAGAGAATGAGTGAGGAAAGATTGACCAAGAGGATATATGTGTCAGAGGTGGAGGGAACGAGGAGAAGTGGGAGACCAAATTGGAGGTGGAAAGATGGAGTGAAAAAGATTTTGAGTGATCGGGGCCTGAACATGCAGGAGGGTGAAAGGCGTGCAAGGAATAGAGTGGATTGGAACGATGTGGTATACCGGGATTGACGTGCTGTCAATGGATTGAACCAGGGCAAGTGAAGCGTCTGGGGTAAACCATGGAAAGCTTTGTGGGGCCTGGATGTGGAAAGGGAGCTGTGGTTTCGGGCATTATTACATGACAGCTAGAGACTGAATGTGAACGAAAGTGGCCTTTGTTGTCTTTTCCTAGCGCTAACTCGCGCATATTTGGGGGGAGGGGGTGGTTATGTCATATGTGCCGGGGTGGCGATGGAAATGAATAAAGGCAGACAGTATGAATTATGTGCATGTGTATATATGTATATATCTGTGAGTGTATATATATGTATTCGTTGAGATGTATAGGTATGTATATTTGCGTGTGTGGATGTGTATGTATATACATGTGTATGTGGGTGGGTTTGGCCATTCTTTCGTCTGTTTCCTTGCGCTACCTCACTAACGCGGGAGACATATATATATATATATATATATATATATATATATATATATATATATATATATATATATATATATATATATATATATATATATATCTTTTTTTTTTTTTTTTTTTTTTGCTTTGTCGCTGTCTCCCGCGTTTGCGAGGTAGCGCAAGGAAACAGACGAAAGAAATGGCCCAACCCACCCCCCCATACACATGTATATACATACGTCCACACACGCAAATATACATACCTACACAGCTTTCCATGGTTTACCCCAGACGCTTCACATGCCTTGATTCAATCCACTGACAGCACGTCAACCCCGGTATACCACATCGATCCAATTCACTCTATTCCTTGCCCTCCTTTCACCCTCCTGCATGTTCAGGCCCCGATCACACAAAATCTTTTTCACTCCATCTTTCCACCTCCAATTTGGTCTCCCTCTTCTCCTCGTTCCCTCCACCTCCGACACATATATCCCCTTGGTCAATCTTTCCTCACTCATTCTCTCCATGTGACCAAACCATTTCAAAACACCCTCTTCTGCTCTCCCAACCACGCCTCTTTTATTTCCACACATCTCTCTTACCCTTACGTTACTTACTCGATCAAACCACCTCACACCACACATTGTCCTCAAACATCTCATTTCCAGCACATCCATCCTCCTGCGCACAACTCTATCCATAGTCCACGCCTCGCAACTATACAACATTGTTGGAACCACTATTCCTTCAAACATACCCATTTTTGCTTTCCGAGATAATGTTCTCGACTTCCACACATTCTTCAAAGCTCCCAGAATTTTCGCCCCCTCCCGCACCCTATGATCCACTTCCGCTTCCATGTTTCCATCCGCTGCCAGATCCACTCCCAGATATCTAAAACACTTCACTTCCTCCAGTTTTTCTCCATTCAAACTCACCTCCCAATTGACTTGACCCTCAACCCTACTGTACCTAATAACCTTGCTCTTATTCACATTTACTCTTAACTTTCTTCTTTCACACACTTTACCAAAGTCAGTCACCAGCTTCTGCAGTTTCTCACATGAATCAGCCACCAGCGCTGTATCATCAGCGAACAACAACTGACTCACTTCCCAAGCTCTCTCATCCCCAACAGACTTCATACTTGCCCCTCTTTCCAAAATTCTTGCATTCACCTCCCTAATAACCCCATCCATAAACAAATTAAACAACCATGGAGACATCACACACCCCTGCCGCAAACCTACATTCACTGAGAACCAATCACTTTCCTCTCTTCCTACACGTACACATGCCTTACATCCTCGATAAAAACTTTTCACTGCTTCTAACAACTTTCCTCCCACACCATATATTCTTAATACCTTCCACAGAGCATCTCTATCAACTCTATCATATGCCTTCTCCAGATCCATAAATGCTACATACAAATCCATTTGCTTTTCTAAGTATTTCTCACATACATTCTTCAAAGCAAACACCTGATCCACACATCCTCTACCACTTCTGAAACCACACTGCTCTTCCCCAATCTGATGCTCTGTACATGCCTTCACCCTCTCAATCAATACCCTCCCATATAATTTGCCAGGAATACTCAACAAACTTATACCTCTGTAATTTGAGCACTCACTCTCATCCCCTTTGCCTTTGTACAATGGCACCATGCACGCATTCCGCCAATCCTCAGGCACCTCACCATGAGTCATACATACATTAAATAACCTTACCAACCAGTCAACAATACAGTCACCCCCTTTTTTAATAAATTCCACTGCAATACCATCCAAACCTGCTGCCTTGCCGGCTTTTACTACCTCTTCTCTGTTTACCAAATCATTTTATATATATATATATATATATATATATATATATATATATATATATATATATATATATATATATGCAAAAAAATAGGAAAATGAAACACGAAAAGTTACCAAGTGCTCTTTCGTGTAGTGATCACATCGTCAGAGGAGATACAAGAATACGATAGAAGACGTAGAACAGTCAGTTGATACGCGAGGAAGAGAAGTAGCTAAGACGCCATTGGTAAACAAGCGTTACAGGGTGGTGGTGTTCGGGTTGGTGTGTTCGGGTCTGGCACCCTGCCTGTTGTAAGATATTTATTATGTGGACAAAAAAGGGAACTGTTTACAAATTTTACGTACAATAAATCATGTTTAGAATTAAGACCATTGTACTTAATTGAGTAATGCTAATTCAGTTACTTACAGTAGAAATGTCAGTGGCTCTTCTGTTATCAAATGCACAAATAATTGTAGCATTAAAATCAATGAAGGTCTATACAAATTGGATAATTTTATTGTAGGCAAAATTTATAAACATTTCCCTTTCTTGTCCACATAATAAAACTCCATTTGGCAGAGTAGGGCACAGAATTCTTCTACATCACATAGGCAATGTAACAGCTGACTCCGACCAAACTTTCTACAGCCTCAGAAATGCTAGAAGAGAGCGCTCTTCCATCCCAGCTGACCCAGTCGTTGCTGCCAATCGTATGAGTGAAGCAAGAAGACTAACAAAAAAAAAACAAATAATTAGAAAGAAGAACCATCTTGAACGGAAAATTTACAAGATCTTTTACAACATTTAATGGGCGAAAGCATCAAACCCAGATGAACATGTCATCAATTTATCGTCCTATTTCTTAACCAAGGAGGAGAAGCCTACTCTGGGATTTGGACTCACTACTTCATCCAAATTCACTGATACTTTGACTATGAAAGGTGTAGTGTCTATCTTGAAATCCACTAATAACGTCAACAAAGTATCGGATTTCGTATATGGTTAATTCTGAGTGCCTTGGCCAGTGAAAGTATTTCTAGGTGTGATTTATGACTACCGCAGTTGTGATTGTTATCCACAGTCAAATATCGCCTGGAGGGCCAGGTGCCTCTGATGAAGGATTATCCTGAAAATCCCGATGTTGCAGTGGTGTTTTCTAGAACTGGTTGTCTTGCTCTCTGTTAGGAAACTGCTCACCTGCGTAACCTGAACTTTTCATTATGGATAAGATCTTTCAGTATTGGAGTGATCTTGCAATGTGTGTAATTTTCTTTATGAGTTCGCGCGTTTCCACTGGAGGCTATACACCAACCTGGGATCAAAAAGAAATGATAAGGATTGCAAACAGCAACAGAGCAGTGAGTTCTCCGAAGTTGTTTGTGACCGCAGAGAAAATGGGAAAGAGTGTGGTGAGATTGGATGAGCAAATGGAAAACGGGGAGAATGGCAGCAAATCTTTTTACACACGGAGACACAAGTTACGTTAGTCATGAACTTCTTAAATCTATATCTGAACCTATTCATGAAGTTGATATTTGTTACTCTGGATGGTAAATCACTCCATATGTGAACAGTCATGTTAAAAAAGGATTACTCTGCTTTATGTGAGGCAAAGCGCTTGCCAACTGATGAAATCAAATCGAATTAGTCTTGACCTTGAATAAGTAGTTCTCATAGGATCTGATTCGCAGATAGGAATCCTCTTGGCAGTTCGCCGCCCTCATCTGTTCATTGTTCTGTGCAATGGTATCCATCGGATATCATTACGCTTAAATCCTATCCCTCCATTGCATCGAGTAGCGTCGAGTACATGATTTTAGTTTGTCTTCGTATTTCTATTTTCGATGTGTGAAACATTTGCCCTGATTGCTAAAAAGTTCACTCATCACTTGTGAGTGTAATCTAACAGTTCTGTACGTCAGCTTGGATCTTCAGGTTTTATGTTGCTGTCTGAGAAATTGCTTTCCAGCTTAGTGTCGTCTGCGGGTTTTCATTTCCCACATCATAACTGAATATCAGTGTCACTGATATCTATCACAAAGATATAACATTCCAAGACTGATCCTTGCAGCATCCCACTTGATACGTCTAATCAGTTCGAGATTTGGCCTCTGATCATTCTTCTCAGTTTACGTTCCATCAACAAATTTTGTAACCACTAAACTACATCACCATCTCTCCAATGAGACTTAGCATTTGTTAGTAGTCTTTGTTAGACACGTTATCCAAACCTTCCTGAAATCAAGTAAATGAGAACAGACTTTCCTTTCAGGATTAATCATACCATAAAAAATATCACACAGATTAGTCAGTCACGAATGATTGTCTAAAATCACGATGGAAAATGACAAATGAATTTTGATCACTGCCAAATCTTTATCACCCTAAACTAAGTAAGTTTGGGGATGATTTTTGCTATTTTCAGCAAAACCCACTTCATATTAACACCTGATTTAGTGTGTGAATTTTATTCTATGCATATCAACATATATCACTCTATTCTAGATTTTCATTCTTTATCATTTGACCTATGAAATTAAAGCCCTTATAACCAATATGATATGAAACATACTTAAAAGAATCAATATATACAGCACAGAACACCTCGACTTAAATAGATGCAAGAAAGAGAATATTGCAGGTAACACTAGTCATGGTCATGTTCTGAAAGAGTCTGAGATATGATAACCTGATCTAGTCTGTTGAGGTTCTGGAGCAGACACTGCTCATGTCCGTCCTTTTCGAGGGCCGACGAGGGAGCCATAAGTACAAGACTCTGGAACTGAAGCCCATCGTGCTTAACCAGATACGAAACTATGGCGAAAATCATCATAGACTGGATGACAGTTTTTCACTTTTCACTCTTCAACTCAATGCGAAAATTATAAGACAGATATCTTCTAAAAGCCTAATTGGAATTTACAAGTTCATTCTAACCATCACAGATCATCACACGAAGTCTACGCTTGAAATGATTCCATTAAAAGCAGATGGTTCCCAGGTTACATAGTTTTCTTATCATATAAAGATCCCTGGTGCCATCCTGCTGCACAATGAGAAACATTACTAGGGAAGGTAACTCAATGCGACAAAATAGTCTTAGATATCCACTCACTTCCTCACCAGCAACAGTCATGGGTTGGCGGAGAGAGGACTTAAAACCAGAAGCAAGATTGACCTCTGACCTTAAATCAAACTACCAGTTTGTATTTTGTAGTCTGCAGTGGGTGAGCGGGGGATTGGTACGTGAGGCGGTTGTTTACTGATGACACAATACTGGTGGCAGATTCGACTGAGAAACTGTAGAAACTGGAGTCTGAATATTTGAGCTTACCGTGAGTATTATCTCACATAACTTAATAGTCACTTCAACAATCAGGCACAGACCCAAATTTATGATATTTGAAGCTACTTTTACAATACCATCAGAGAGAGAAGGAGAGTTTTGTTCATTCTACAAAGTAAAAGACTAAATACAGATCAAGAGTCGACAACCCCTCGAAAATGTCCTACGAGAGGGTGCAACCACAACTTAAGTTATCCATTAATATTCGAGGTGGGTCGGTAGATGATGGATGGCGAAATCGAGGTCTCGGGCGTTCTGTGAAGACGAATGAAGGCTCTCATCGCAGGAGGACGAGAAAGTTAATGGAGTTACAGTCAGTACTGCCTACTGAAGACGTCAGAAACATTCCCTTTTAGAACATCACACTTTGTGTACTTCCAAAGTACTTGTTGGGGTGGGGTGGGGGGGGGGGGGGGGGGGCACCATTGTCATCAAGATCTGAAGATTTACAGACGGACGGAAAATAAGTCTCGTCGCAGCTACAGCTACTACTGCTAACCAGCACGAAGTGAAATCAAGTTTAAATTAGAACCCATAATTATTCCTCGCCCTCATCCTCCAGGTGAACTATAACCAGACCAGGAAGACTTCATTCATGAGGTAATTCTTTCTATACGTTATTGGTTTATAAGAATAATCAAATCGGTTCTCTGAAATATCTTCAAAAGATGAAAAGGTAAAGAAGCACTTACTTGAGAACTCAAATTTAAATCAAAATGTTATAACTAAGAGGATATGGTTGAAGTTCTTAACGTTTATTCATACTCATCCTTTTTCCTTGTAAGAATTTTTCAGTTACAGACCTCTGGTAACTAGAAGGGTGGATAAAAAGAGTTTGGTTGTCCAGTATGTAAATGGAAACTTCCCTTTCTAGAAACAGCAGTGGGCAAGACCTTGCCGGAGGAATGACATGTTAAGGAGGAACTTCCTTCTGGTCCACTATACAGGGAGTGATCCTCTTTTCTATCATGTGATGCCTGACCAACAGCAGAACCCAAGCAGACGACAGGGGAATGATTTAGCTGAGAGACGTCATCATCTTTTCCACTGTGCCGGAGAATCAATCAAACGTAAGATAAATGGGGAGTAGGGAGGCAGGAGTAGCTCTTGTTCTGCTTGCTAAGTCTGGCTAACACCCGAATACACTTAAGGACATGACGACCGTCTTGCCTACCTGACAACAGAAGAGGAATGAGGAAGAGACGGCGGCCCAGAATGGCAACCAACCAACTCTCCTGCACAGTTGAAAGCTACGTACTTTCAAACTTTCAAGGAGACGTTAAGAGTGTTAACCCAGAGTGGCTATCTTCGTATCTATCGTGCTTAGGTGATGACAGGACAAACACGATATCTCTGAAAAGTATATCAATTATGAATTAAGACTTTTCATGTTCTTGTTTCTTCATTATTTTCTCCCTAAGAAAATCATATTCATTCTCGGTAAATTCGATTTATTGCCTGAAAAAAACGTTTAGGTGTCACGTGTCTATCGTTCATTATATGCACAGGTAAATAGACTGACTCCGTACACTCCAAACCTGCCTTAACTTACATTTTACTACTGATCTATTGAAAATAATTGTGGTTGATTTTCTCTTTTATCATGACCTACAGTAATTTGTATCAACATTTTTCACACTTGAAATCCCTCAGTTCTTTGTACATGCATTTCTTACAAAATTAATGAACTGACTGATATGACCTCGGAATGACCTCTGACTCATTAACGGTAAAGAATGAAATAAAAGGAATTCTGACATGATAATGACAGAACCTAACACCACATCAAGGTTGGTTTGCCTTTAGTAAATTTTGCTTCTTCATCTGTCGTTCATGTTTATAAACTCGACCTGAAAAGCTCGACACATTCTCCTGTGACGTCTACAACCTGGAGAATCTAGCATAACTGAGTCTCATCCCTAATGACAGTAGTTTGATAGGAGATTCATCTCTCGTTCAGAGAGGTCGTTCACCTATTTGACTTTGTAGACAAATGCTTCCATTTTCTTGTAGCCTTCATAGGCCTCCCACTATCCTGTAAGTGTCCTAAATCATTCATAGTTGACTGTAATAGATAAAAATAAACCAAGAACAGTGTTAAACACATGGGGATAGAGAGGGACCAAGCACATCAGCGATATTTTAACACACATTCAAACAACAAACCCAGGGTCAACAATGATTTGTCCAGTATCAGACCCATAACACAGGAGAGGCTGGTTCATCGAAGCATGGTCATCTGGTTAGGAAAATACATAAACGTAAACCAGGTTTGGAGGGAAGATGGTTTGATTGAGAGGAACATCTTTTCCGAACAAAATTGATGTACTGCAGGATGAAGCTTATATTTGCCCGGGCGGCAGCATGCAGTAGTGGTCTGATTACAGGACGGGTTTGAGGGCCAGATGGCATGAAGGACATGTAAGCAGACCAACGATAATACAGAACAAATAACAAAAAGAAATAATCTTACCTGCAAGAGTTCCAGTGATGACTTAAGACATGACACAGCAAAAATATTCCTCAAATCCAGATTAAGGAGATAGAGATGTATCATCATCACTATCATCATCATCATCATCATCATCATCATCATCATTATCATCATCATGGAACGTAAGTGGAAATCCTCACTCTGAAAATCCTGTTGGCAAAATGTGACTTATCCAAAAGGCAATGGGAGACTCTTAGTCGTTTTAAGAATATATTTTCAGTACCAACACATACTAGTTAAAGAAGAGATCCTTCACAGAGCCCACAGCACACCGCACAGCCATCTACCGAATATAACGCACACAGAGTTACATCCGGGCATGTATTGAAGATATCATCTGACTCATGACGTCACAGGCTTATCTGTTTCCCTAAATGAGGATATGTTAACTTTCCCGTCAAGAAAGGCATCAAGGAAAGCATGAAAAGTTATAAGACCGTGAATTCATTCATCGCTTACAATCTATAGAAAAACATAATTTTCAAAGTACCCACAAAACAAGAGACGAATATATGTGTTTTAATATCATCTAAAACTGGTAGAAAGAAAACAAAATTTGAGCTGAAGAATGAGACCTGTTTTTAAGGGGAAATTTCCTGAATTTCTATGAATAAAAAAGCAATAGTTTCATTAATATCATATCCTCCTGGCTTTTGTCAAAGACTCATTGAAGAGGAGCTACCAAGATTACGGGAGAAGACCCAAAATACATGAAAAACTGGTTTCATATGAAAGGTTTGACTTCAAAACCTCCATTTAATGATAAATCTAAAACATCAAATAACAATGAATTCCAGATGGTCATCATAAGAGGAGATCTACAACGTTCTTATTTCTAACGCTTGCTTAGTACTTCCTTGTCCTGAAGAGAGCCTAAAGTCTCAACTTGATTACATAAACTTGGTTAATATTGTTTGGATCAACATATGACCATTTAAGATCCCATATTTCTTCATCAGTGTGATTCATATAATTCTAATGCACAAAAGTTTATTCTATAAGGCTATATAAATAATCCAAAATTAAAGTTACTGCTGTAAGTAACGAGGGACTCGTAAAGGTGGCTAAACCACGCAAATGCATAGGTTTAGTGATATTGGCTGGCCTGAAGACAGGCTGAGTGAAGAATGGGGGTGAAAGAAGAAGTCTTAACAAGATTTAACCACTCAGGTAAGAAACGATATATATATATATATATATATATATATATATATATATATATATATATATATATATATATATATATATATATATACTTTTTTTTTTTTTTTTTTTTGCTTTGTCGCTGTCTCCCGCGTTTGCGAGGTAGCGCAAGGAAACAGACGAAAGAATGGCCCAACCCACCCACATACACATGTATATACATACACGTCCACACACGTAAATATACATACCTATACATCTCAATGTACACATATATATACAAACACAGACATATGCATATATACACATATACATAATTCATACTGTCTGCCTTTATTTATTTCCCATCGCCACCTCACCACACATGGAATAACAACTCCCTTCCCCCCTCATGTGTGCGAGGTAGCGCTAGGAAAAGACAACAAAGGCCCCATTTGTTCACAGTCTCTAGCTGTCATGTAATAATGCACCGAAACCACAGCTCCCTTTCCACATCCAGGCCCCACACAACTTTCCATGGTTTACCCCAGACGCTTCACATGCCCTGGTTCAATCCATTGACAGCACGTCGACCCCGGTATACCACATCGTTCCAATTCATTCTATACCTTGCAAACCTTTCACGCTCCTGCATGTTCAGGCCCCGATCACTCAAAATCTTTTTCACTCCATCTTTCCACCTCCAATTTGGTCTCCCACTTCTCCTCGTTCCCTCCACCTCTGACACATATATCCTCTTGGTCAATCTTTCCTCACTCATTCTGTCCATGTGACCAAACCATTCCAAAACACCCTCTTCTGCTCTCTCAACCACACTCTTTTTATTTCCACACATCTCTCTTACTTACCTGATCAAACCACCTCACACCACATATTGTCCTCAAACATCTCATTTCCAGCACATCCACCCTCCTGCGCACAACTCTATCCATAGCCCACGCCTCGCAGCAATACAATATTGTTGGAACTACTATTCCTTCAAACATACCTATTTTTGCTTTCCGAGATAATGTTCTCGACTTCCAAACATTCTTCAAGGCTCCCAGAATTTTCGCCCCCTCCCCCACCCTATGATTCACTTCCACTTCCATGGTTCCATGCGCTGCCAGATCCACTCCCAGATATCTAAAACACTTTACTTCCTCCAGTTTTTCTCCATTCAAACTTACCTCCCAATTGACTTGACCCTCAACCCTACTGCAACTAATAACCTTGTTCTTATTCACATTTACTCTCAACTTTCTTCTTTCACACACTTTACCAAACTCAGTCATCAGCTTCTGCAGTTTCTCACATGAATCAGTCTGCAAATATATATATATATTTACAGACGAAAGAATGTCCCAACCCACCCACATACACATGTATATACATACACGTCCACACACGCAAATATACATACCTATACATTTCAACGTATACATATATATACATACACAGACATATACATATATACACACGTACAGAATTCATACTGGCTGCCTTATTCATTCCCGTCGCCACCTCACCACATATGATATGACAACCCCCTCCCCCGCATGCGCACGAGGTAGCGCTAGGAAAATACAACAAAGGCCAAATTCGTTTACACTCACTCTCTAGCCTTCATGTATAATGTACCGAAACAACAGCTCCCTTTCCACATCCAGGCTCCACAAAACCTTCTATGGTTTACCCCAGACGCTTAACATGCTCCGTCTCAATCCAATGACAGCACGTCGACCCCGGTATACCACATCGTTCCAATTCACTCTGTTCCTTGCACGCCTTTCACCCTACTGCATGTTCAGACCCCGATCACTCAAAATCTTTTTCACTAAATCCTTCCACCTCCAATTTAGTTTCCCACTTCTCCTCGTTCCCTCCACCTCTGCAACATATATCCTCTTTGTCAATCTTTCCTCACTCATTCTCTCCATGTGACCAAACCATTTCAATACACCCTCTTCTGCTCTCTCAACCACACTCTTTTTATTACCACACATCTCTCTTACCCTTTCATTACTTACTTGATCAAACTACCTCAAACCACATATTGTCCTCAAACATCTCATTTCCAGAACATCCACCCTCCTTTGCTAAACCCTATCGATAGCCCACGCCTCGCAACCATGTAGCATTGTTGGAACCACTATTCCTTCAAATATTCCCATTTTTGCTTTCCCAGATAGTGTTCGCGCCTTCCACACATTTTTCAACGCTCCCAGAACTTTCGCCCACTACCCCACCCTGTGAGTCACTTCCGCTTCCATGGTACCATCCGCTGCCAAATCCACTCCCAGATATCTAAAACACTTCACTTCCTCCAGTTTTTCTCCATTCAAACTTACCTCCCAGTGGACTTGTCCCTCAACCCTACTATACCTAATAACCTTGCTCTTATTCACATTTACTTTCAGCTTTCTTCTTTCACACACTTTCATCCGAATCAGCCACCAGCGACGTATCATCAACGAACAATAACGGACTCACTTCCCAAGCCCTCTCATCCACAACAGACTGCATACTTTCCCCTCTCTCCAAAACTCTTGCATTCACCCCCTTACAACCCCATCCATAAACCAATATTCACTGAGAACCAATCACATTCCTCTCTTCCTGCTCGTACACATGCATTACATTCTCGATAAAAACTTTCCACTGCTTCTAGCAACTTGTCTCCCACACCATATACTCTTCATACCTTCCACAGAGCATCTCTATCAACTCTCTCATATGCCTTCTCCAGATCCACAAATGCTACACCAGAATCCATTTGTTTTTCAAAGTATTTCTTACATACATTCCTCAAAGCAAACACCTGATCCACACATCCTCTACCACTTCTGAAACTACACTGCTCTTCCCTAATCTGATGCTCTCTACATGCCTCCACCCTCTCAACCAATGCCCTCCCATATAATTAACCAGGAATACTCAACAAACTTATACCTCTGTAATTTGAACACTCACCTATATCCCCTTTGCCTTTGTACAATGGCACTATGCATGCATTCCGCCAATCCTATGGCACTTCACCATGAGCCATAAATACATTGAATATCCTCAACAGCCAGTCAACAACACAGTCACCCCCCTTTTCTAATAAATTCCACTGCAATACCATCCAAACCCGCCGCCTTGCCGGCTTTCATCTTCCGTAAAGCTTTCACTACCCCTTCTCTGTTTACTCAATCATTCTCCCTGACCCTTTCACTTCCCACACCACGTCGACCAAAACACCCTATATGTGCCACTCTATCATCTACGACATTCAACAAACTTTCAAAATACTCACTCCATCTCCTTCTCACATTACCATTACTTCTTATCACCTCCCCAATATCCCCCCACCCTCACTGATGTTCCCATTTGTTCTCTTGTCTTACGCACTTTATTAACCTCCTTCCAAAATATCTTTTTATTCTCCCTAAGATTTAATAATACTCTCTCACCCCAACTCTCATTTGCCCTCTTTTTCACCTCCTGTACTTTTCTCTTGACCTCCATCCTCTTTCTTTTATACATCTCCCACCCATTTGCACTATTTCCCTGCAAAAGTCCTCCAAATGCCTGTCTTCTCTTTCAATGATAATCTTACTTCTCCATCCCACCAGTCACTACCCTTTCTAACCTGTCCACCTCCCACGCTTCTCATGCCACACGCATCTTTTGTAGAAGCCATCACTGCTTCCCTAAATGCATTCCATTCCTTCCCCACTCCCCTTACGTCCTTTGCTCTCACCTTTTCCCATTCTGCACTCAGTCTCGCCTGGTACTTCCTCACACAAGTCTCCTTCCTAAGCTCACTTACTCTCACCACTCTCTTTACCCCAACATTCTCTCTTATTTTCTGAAAACCTCTACAAATCTTCACCTTCGCCTACACAAGATAATGATCATACATCTCTCCAGTTGCACCTTTCAGCACATTAACATCCAAAAGTCTCTTTTTCACGCGTCTATCAATTAACACGTAATCCAATAACGCTCTCTGGTCTTGTCTCCTTCTTACATATATATACTTATGTATATCTCTCTTTTTAAACCAGGTATTGCCAATCACCAGTCCTTTTTCAGCATACAAATCTACAAGCTTCTCACCATTTTCATTTACAACACTGAACACCTTTGCTGTCAAATCACCCATCACTATAGCCCGGTCTCGTGCATCAAAACTGCTAACACACTCACTCAGCTGCTCCCAAAACACTTGCCTCTCATGATCTTTCTTCTCCTGCCCAGGTGCATATGCACCAATAAGCACCCATCTCTCTCCATCCACCCATATCAATCTAGATTTTACTTTCTTACACTCTATCACATACTCCCACAACTGTTTTCGGAGTAGTGCTACTCCATCCTTTGCTCTTGTGCTCTCACCAACCCCTACACACACATATATATATATATTTTTTTTTTTTTTTTTTTTTTTGCTTTGTCGCTGTCTTCCGCGTTTGCGAGGTAGCGCAAGGAAACAGACGAAAGAAATGGCCCAACCCACCCCCATACACATGCCTTGATTCAATCCACTGATAGCACGTCAACCCGGGTATACCACATCGATCCAATTCACTCTATTCTTTGCCCTCCTTTCACCCTCCTGCATGTTCAAGCCCCGATCACACAAAATCTTTTTCACTCCATCTTTCCACCTCCAATTTGGTCTCCCTCTTCTCCTCGTTCCCTCCACCTCCGACACATATATCCTCTCGGTCAATCTTTCCTCACTCATTCTCTCCATGTGCCCAAACCATTTCAAAACACCCTCTTCTGCTCTCTCAACCACGCTCTTTTTATTTCCACACATCTCTCTTACCCTTACGTTACTTACTCGATCAAACCACCTCACACCACACATTGTCCTCAAACATCTCACATCCAGCACATCCATCCTCCTGCGCACAACTCTATCCATAGTCCACGCCTCGCAACCATACAACATTGTTGGAACCACTATTCCTTCAAACATACCCATTTTTGCTTTCCGAGATAATGTTCTCGACTTCCACACATTCTTCAAGGCTCCCAGAATTTTCGCCCCCTCCCCCACCCTATGATCCACTTCCGCTTCCATGGTTCCATCCGCTGCCAGATCCACTCCCAGATATCTAAAACACTTCACTTCCTCCAGTTTTTCTCCATTCAAACTCACCTCCCAATTGAATTGACCCTCAACCCTACTGTACCTAATAACCTTGCTCTTATTCACATTTACTCTTAACTTTCTTCTTTCACACACTTTACCAAACTCAGTCACCAGCTTCTGCAGTTTCTCACATGAATCAGCCACCAGCGCTGTATCATCAGCGAACAACAACTGACTCACTTCCCAAGCTCTCTCATCCCCAACAGACTTCATACTTGCCCCTCTCTCCAAAACTCTTGCATTCACCTCCCTAACAACCCCATCCATAAACAAATTAAACAACCATGGAGACATCACACACCCCTGCCGTAAACCTACATTCACTGAGAACCAATCACTTTCCTCTCCTCCTACACGTACACATGCCTTACATCCTCGATAAAAACTTTTCACTGCTTCTAACAACTTGCCTCCCACACCATATATTCTTAATACCTTCCACAGAGCATCTCTATCAACTCTATCATATGCCTTCTCCAGATCCATAAATGCTACATACAAATCCATTTGCTTTTCTAAGTATTTCTCACATACATTCTTCAAAGCAAACACCTGATCCACACATCCTCTACCACTTCTGAAACCACACTGCTCTTCCCCAATCTGATGCTCTGTACATGCCTTCACCCTCTCAATCAATACCCTCCCATATAATTTACCAGGAATACTCAACAAACTTATACCTCTGTAATTTGAGCACTCACTCTTATCCCCTTTGCCTTTGTACAATGGCACTATGCACGCATTCCGCCAATCCTCAGGCACCTCACCATGAGTCATACATACATTAAATAACCTTACCAACCAGTCAACAATACAGTCACCCCCTTTTTTAATAAATACCACTGCAATACCATCCAAACCTGCTGCCTTGCCGGCTTTCATCTTCCGCAAAGCTTTTACTATCTCTTCTCTGTTTACCAACTCATTTTCCCTAACCCTCGCACTTTGCACACCACCTCGACCAAAACACCCTATATCTGCCACTCTATCATCAAACACATTCAACAAACCTTCAAAATACTCACTCCATCTCCTTCTCACATCATCACTACTTGTTATCACCTCCCCATTTGCGCCCTTCACTGAAGTTCCCATTTGCTCCCTTGTCTTACGCACTTTATTTACCTCCCTCCAGAACATCTTTTTATTCTCCCTAAAATTTAATGATACTCTCTCACCCCAACTCTTATTTGCCCTTTTTTTCAAATCTTGCACCTTTCTCTTGACCTCCTGTCTCTTTCTTTTATACGTCTCCCACTCAATTTCATTTTTTCCCTGCAAAAATCGTCCAAATGCCTCTCTCTTCTCTTTCACTAATACTCTTACTTCTTCATCCCACCACTCACTACCCTTTCTAATCAACCCACCTCCCACTCTTCTCATGCCACAAGCATCTTTTGCGCAATCCATCACTGATTCCCTAAATACATCCCATTCCTCCCCCACTCCCCTTACTTCCATTGTTCTCACCTTTTTCCATTCTGTACTCAGTCTCTCCTGGTACTTCCTCACACAAGTCTCCTTCCCAAGCTCACTTACTCTCACCACCCTCTTCACCCCAACATTCACTCTTCTTTTCTGAAAACCCATACAAATCTTCACCTTAGCCTCCACAAGATAATGATCAGACATCCCTCCAGTTGCACCTCTCAGCACATTAACATCCAAAAGTCTCTCTTTCGCGCGCCTGTCAATTAACACGTAATCCAATAACGCTCTCTGGCCATCTCTCCTACTTACATAAGTATACTTATGTATATCTCGCTTTTTAAACCAGGTATTCCCAATCATCAGTCCTTTTTCAGCACATAAATCTACAAGCTCTTCACCATTTCCATTTACAACACTGAACACCCCATGTATACCAATTATTCCCTCAACTGCCACATTACTCACCTTTGCATTCAAATCACCCAACACTATAACCCGGTCTCGTGCATCAAAACCACTAACACACTCATTCAGCTGCTCCCAAAACACTTGCCTCTCATGATCTTTCTTCTCATGCCCAGGTGCATATGCACCAATAATCACCCATCTCTCTCCATCAACTTTCAGTTTTACCCATATTAATCGAGAATGTACTTTCTTACATTCTATATATATATATATATATATATATATATATATATATATATATATATATATATATATATATATATATATATATATATATATATATATATATATGTCATATATATGTCATACACGCGCACCTACACCACATGATCTGATATATATATATATATATATATATATATATATATATATTATCCCTGGGGATAGGGGAGAAAGAATACTTCCCACGTATTCCCTGCGTGTCGTAGAAGGCGACTAAAAGGGAAGGGAGCGGGGGGCTGGAAATCCTCCCCTCTCGTTTTTTTTTTTTTTTTTTTTTCCAAAAGAAGGAACAGAGAAGGGGGCCAGGTGAGGATATTCCCTCAAAGGCCCAGTCCTCTGTTCTTAGCGCTACCTCGCTAATGCGGGAAATGGCGAATAGTAGAAAAAAAAAAATATATACATATATATATATATGTATATATATATATATATATATATATATATATATATTTATATATATATATATATATATATATATATATATATATATATATATATATATATATATATATATATATCAGATCATGTGATGTAGGTGCGCGTGTATGACATATCCTGAAAAAAATAGGACTGAAGCCTCTTTTTTTTTAAGTGGACTTATCTCCTGTCAATATGTAAACATATATGGGCCACGATGCCTTACATGATAACCTTGGTAAGTGAGCGCCGGTGGGGTCACATGGTGGCAGGGCTGGGGGAGATGACAACACGTCGGAAAAGAAAATCTAGATCTTGTCTGCTGGTTCTTATCCACCATATGTATCCTCTGTTGACAAACTTTTATTGGATTCTTAGACTTTCTTCAGAGAGAATAAAGTTCTTGTGAAAAAAAAATATATAACTACAAATAATCCATGTGAAAAGAAATTTTGTATTCACGCTGAAATGTTAAGACTTATATGAAACACAGATCGCGGGAGAATAAAATAAAGTTCTCGATGTCGTTTGTCAACCTAACAAAGAACAGCCGGCGCGCGAACAGCCAATTACGCCTCGTTACAATTACGTCACGGTCGTTCCACTGTCTTGTTGTCACTCCTCGCCAAATGGTCCTCGTCACGCTCAGGCTCGTCATCACATACACCGTCGCTGGCGTTCGTTGTCACTAGCGGTCGCCGTCACTAGCGTTCGTTGTTAGTAGCGACCTTGTAGCTTGTGACCATTGTCATTAGCGGCCGTCGTCACTGGTTGCCCAGTGTTGTCACAAGTGGTTGTCCAATTTAGCATCGAGTTCATCTCGCCTGATGACTGGGGAGGATCACTCCACTTCGAGTCACCGTCGCTCGAGATTAAGACCCAAGTGATCGAACCCTTGATGCCAGTTGTTCGCCCGTTGGCTCAGACCGGTTCACTTACTCCACTCTGGTCTCCCGGAGCGCGAGACCGATTAATCTACGCGCTAATGAACGCTTCAACTTCAGGTTTAGTTCGGCCTTTCTAGTCACCTGATGTTTGGGCACAAATTAGTCGGACTGATAACTACCCGACCACCCGACATTACTGTCATGTCAGAATGTATGCTACAGATTGCTCAAAATCTGGTTCCAGTGAGCTTAATCGTAATTAGTCTCGCCACTAGCACTTAATCCTTATTTACATCAGTTTTTTCTCGTCCGCAACTCACCGGGATCATAATAATGATACGATAGGGCGTAGGTTCATCAGGTGTAATGGGTAAGCTGGATACAAAAAGGTGTTTATTGATCGCTGGTGATGAATGATTAACATAAATGATTAGGGGGACATGTAATCAACAGGCGTAAACGTAAGGTAATACTGTGCTAGACTTATAATCTCTCTCTCTCTCTCTCTCTCTCTCTCTCTCTCTCTCTCTCTCTCTCTCTCTCCCTCTCTCTCTCTCCCTCTCTCCCCTCTCTCTCTCTCTCTCTCTCTCTCTCTCTCTCTCTCTCTCTCTCTCTCTCACTTCAGCTCGCCGGCGCCTGAGGGCAGCAGCAATAACAATATTAAATTCATGTCTCGTTTCCTCTCCTCCTCCCCAGTATTTTATCAAGAGAGTGACCGGCACGTGCGGTTTATTGGTCAGTCTTTGGTCACGCTGATGTGTGGCTCTTTGTTGGGAGGTGTGCGTCAAGTGTGTCATGTGTCGCTTTCCACACTCCTCCCTCCCTCCCTCCCTCCCTCCGCCTCGCTCAGCCAACATGGTCTTTTTTTTTTCCTGGGGGAGGAGGTATCGGGAATGTTTGCTGTGGTATAATGTCTCTCTTTTTTTCAAGGGCCAGACCGGTCGTCTGGGCCTTATGTTTTATGGATGATCAGGCTCCTTTATATTCCATAATGTAATGGGCAAACGTCATTCAGTTCTTTTTTCACAATTTTTTTATTTTGATTTATCGTTACTATTTGTTACACTCAAATTCTTGTTGTAGTATAGTTGATGGTTGGCATTTTATGCTTTTGTGAGTTTTACTTTCGTAAAGAAAGCTAAAGCATTCTTTAAAAGAAGTAAAAACTTTGGAGGCTTCAGTCACAGACAAAAGCCCACAACAAGGCCGGGCTTTAGTTGAAATATACAAAGGTTACTGAGAGAGAAAAACAAGAGAGGAAATCATCACGAATTTTGGGGGAAGTAAAAAGAATTTTTTTTTAAATGTGTCAGGTCATAGCTATTGGGAAAGACATGTGAGGGAACAGAGTTCCAAAAGGCCCTCCCTAGAGTTACCAACGGCCACACAATAAAAATGTAACGCAGCAGCTTATCGAATATTGTGTGGTCGAGTCAGTTGTGGGGGGGGGGGATATGCAAGCAGTCAGTTCTACTGAACAGAAACCAAAGTAATACTTTTAGAAGAGGGAAAGCGTAGAAGACTTTATAAGTCAGTCCGCTTTCAACTCAATCTCTGTCAAGTAAGAATGCAGAGCTAAAGCCACTCCAAACACGAGAACACTACCCCATACAAGGACAGATCAATCCTTTGTATAAACGGAGCAACTGTTAAGCGGTAAAGAAATCTTGGCATCTAAACAGGACTCCCAGTTTCTCAGAGACAGACTGAGCTATCTCCTCAATGTATAGTTTCCAACAAAGAGTGGATATTACAGTAATACCAAGTATGTTCAGGGACTCAAGAGGTGGAATTACAGAACCGTTAAAGGAAAAAAAGAAAATTGTGAGGAATCATTTTTGAGAGATGGGTAGAAACTGGATTTGGGAGGCATTAAACTTAAGGAGGTTTCGTCTACCCCAATGAGTTATCCTGTCCAAGACTGAGTTTACCGAGAAAGTTGTGTCTAGACGAGATGTAGATCGAGTGAGAGAAGAAGAAGCAGAATTGAAGATGTGGATGAATCCAGTGCTGGGTCATCACCGTGTATTCCGTTGTTTGTGGAAGAAGGGTTACCTTTAACAAAAAAGGAGAAAAGGTGTAGGAGACAGGACAAAACCTTCAAGGACACCGCTATTGATAAAGATAGAGGAATTGACCGATTCATAAACAGCTACGGAGATAATGGCCAGAGAGGGAGCTAGATATGAGGTATCAAAGTGAGGGAGGAAAGCCAAAAAAAGGGGGGCTTAGAGATGAGACCATGATACCACACCGTCAAAATCTCTTGATATATCAAGGGCAACTCCGTAGGGTTCTCCAAAATCTTTCAGGCATAATGAGCAGACATTAACAAGATAACAAAAGAATATCAACAGTGGATCTTGCGGATTCAAGATTTCTGAGGATATGGGAGTTGAGGAGTTATTTAAAAGCTTTGGAAATGATGGATGTCAAAGCAATAGGAAAATAGGAGTGGCTAGAACGATCACACTTCTCAGGTGTACCAACGCATACGTCCAAGAAGACGTTCTGGTTTTAAAACAAAAATGGAATAAACGAGCAAGCACAGGTGCAAGTTCAGAGGCACACTCTCTTGGTCCACGGGGGTGGATGACATCAGGAGAGTCAGAAAAAAATTTCCGTAAGTTTTTCCAGTCAGCTATGTTGAGGTAAAACATTTATGTTTAGAAAGGGTTGCTGGATGGGGAGGTGCCATTGGAATTGATAAATTTATAAGAGTGTGATCAGGTGAACCAATTGGGGGCGAGATTGCATAGTTACAACGCGTAAGATTAAAGGTGAAAAACAGATCCAGAATATCAGAAGAGTGGTTCCAGCGGTCAGGAATATGGATAGGGTGGGAGATAACTTGCACTAGATCATTAGAAATGGGGAACGTGAGAGCTTCAATCCCCTCACCATCCGCATGGGAGGGATTTAGTAATTCCCTACGGTCAACGTTGAAATCCCCAAAGTAGAGGATCTCTGCTTGGAGGTAAAGGGATGCCTTAGTCTCATGGCAGAAGTTTTCAATAAACGAATGATATGTATAATTTGTAGAATTAGGAGAAATGAGGGCGAAACAAAGGAAAAGTGTGGTAGATGAAAGACAGACTTTGAGCCAAATAATACCATAGTTTGGGGAATCAGAAGTCCTCGAGGAGAGCAACATGTGTTTTAGTGTTGGATTAAACATAGACACCACCCTTGGACGGGAAGCATTAGTTGAGATTATAAATGGATATGAGAAAGGGGCTAGTAAGAACATCATTAGAAAACTGGGTCCTAGAGAGATATGAGACATCAGGAGAGGAACTACACAGATGGTGTTCAACAGAAGAGAAGTTACACGAGAGATCACTAATGTTAGGGCAGCGAACAGAAAATGAGGCAGGTCGTATCAGAGGGTATGGTCGTGGGAGGGACTGTCTGATCCCTCCCTCTCATTGGCAGTAGAGGCAGACGGTAACCCAGAGATTCTCAGCGCCCCATGATACCGGGAGACTAGGGGCCATAGATGTGTTGGACTCTAACATGATTATATTAAAAAAGGATTGTGCAGGGAATAGATGCCGAGAAAACTTATATGACGAGAATAAGCGAGGTTAGAGTAGGTGTTGGCGCATGTAAGAAGATGGCAGGACTAGCCAGGTAGTCCCGTTTTGACAAGATATAAAGAAAGACCAGCAACCTCTTTAACGCTCTTCAGTTACAACGGTAGTATTAACCTGTTGTTGTGTGCATGGTATAGATAATTCTTCTCTGTGTGAGATTTGTAAGGGTTCCCGACGATACTGTCATTTTAGGGCAATTAGTGAATGTGAACGGTCAAAGGTCAAATAGGATTCAGAATTTCATTCGATTTGAAGAAGGACTAAAACGTCCCTCTCCTTATTCTAACCCATCGAGATACAGCCATTTTTTTTCTCATGCGATGACGATATCATCTATTCATGGCAGAGTTATCCTCTGAGTACCGCACTCTTCCCTCCTCTTATCTTATCAATATTCTCCTCTTCCTACCGTACACATTCCACCCTTTTGGTGCTCCTCGCCCAGTCTAACACACTTTTCTCTCCTCTCTTCATCATTTGCCCTCGACTCCACGTAACGCACTTTTCCCGCACTATATCTCATCAATACCTATCCCTACCTACCCTTATCAGCCTCCAGCTATCGCACCCTTTCGCCTCCCCGCACTTTTCCCATCCTCATAACACACCGATTCTCACCCCAGCCCACAGCACACCCTCTGCCTCTCCTCCCCAGTTTGCTTCACCTTATCCTAATCACTCCTCTCCAAGCACTCCTCAGATGCCCTGTCTCTTACCACCAACCCATGTACTCCTCGCACCTATCCCACTCTACCTCTCATTGCTCCACTCAACCAGCCAAGATTGTGTTCCCCTTCCCTTGACTATCCCAGCAGTGCTCATCTATCCAACTTTCAACAAAACCGCACGGCATTTTTCCCGTCCCTCTTCCCCAGCCACTCCCTATCAGTCTCTTTTCCCTCCATACCTAATCACACTCTTCCTAGTTCTCCGTCCCTTACCATTCCTCTTTCCTTAGCTGCCCAGTTTCCATACTCCTTCCTCAACCCCTCCCCTGCTCTCAGTATATGCTTCCCATTCCCATTTCCTCCCTCTGTCTCTCTCTACTGTCCCATCACGTTCTCTTTCCGCTTCCCCTTACACAGTCCTCTTCTCCTTCACCCTCCTCTCCACTGAGATTTCTACCCAGAATCCTTCACTTATAGAGTCATTATCTCTCTTCCATATGTCCTGTCGCCCCTTTTGTCCACCAGTTGTTTCATAACCCACTCCATCTTCCACCTCCACCTGTCTCCTCACTCATCTTTCTCCTCTATACCTCCCCTCTATCTCCTCTCTCTCTCTCTCTCTCTCTCTCTCTCTCTCTCTCTCTCTCTCTCTCTCTCTCTCTCTCTCTCTCTCTCTCTCTCTCTCTATCCCCTCTTCTCTCCCCACCTCACACACGTTGGTCTGTCAGCACAGCAGATGTCAACCCATTCACGCGAACTCATACTTTTTGATACAATTCTACTCCCTGTAGCTGGCTGGAGGGACACGTGCGCGCCCTTAATTACCCTTTACCTGTGGCCGACCACAATTATCCTCGAAAAACTTAATGAAAAGTTGCTCTTGACGCTCCAGGGGTGACGGGTGACGGGTGACGGTGACGGATGACGGTGATGGATGACGGTGACGGGGGTAGCTACCGAAGCTTTTGTTTTCTTTATTTTGTTATATTTTTCATATTGACTGTATCATTTGCATATAACCCCCATGTGCGAGCGGTTAATCAAAGTTATGTTTCCACACTAAGGCAAAGCGTACAAACGTTACTCTCATGAACGTTTTTCCCATTATCCTCACCTCCAGGGAGGGAAGTGTTACCCTCTGAAGGGGAGGATTACCCTCCCTTCTTACGATGAGGAAATTACTCTCGGCGTTTTGAGGGGAAGGATTATCTTCGCCTCTCATGAAGGGACGATTAACCTTACCCTAAATGGAGGGAAGTATTATCCTTGCCCCAAATGAAAGGAATATCACCATTGCCCCTCAAAAGAGGAGGATATATCTGACCATGGAGGTGAGGATTGTTATTTTCGCTACAGAAAACAAAGGAAGGTATTACCCTTGTTCTTCAAGAGGAGACAGTTAGTTTCACACCTAAAGATGGAGGTGTAGCTCTCGCTTCCTATATAAAGAGCATCACCCTCGTCCCTTCCGAAGGAAGCGAATGTAAAACCAGTTTGCATGATAACAGGAGAAACAAAATGTTCCTTAGATTTTCATCCTCTCAGTTTTACATCTTTTCTGAATAAGATACTAATAGAGATGATAATCTATAAGTTGCTCATTTCTTTTAAAAGATGATAGATTAATAAATGAATATCAGATGGGTTCTGTTATAGACTTCCTTTGTTGTATAAATATATATATATATATATATATATATATATATATATATATATATATATATATATATATATATATATATATATATATATATATATATATATATATATATATATATATATATATATATATATATATATGATACCTGGGGTTCAAAAATACTCAAGAAAGATTTTACCCTGACTCTCAGAACGATTTTGTTGGAGTTCCACATGAAAGACTGCTCTGGTAAAAGTGAATTGCACAACAAAGGATGCTGAGTTTCTGTGTGGATGGCGGACTGTGGCTTACAGAAAGAAGACAAAGGCTGTGGAAGATGGGAAAGTGTATTATCCGACCGGCTCAGCGTGACAAGTGGGGTACCACCAGGATCTTTTCTAAGCACAAGCTTTTATCATCTACGTCAGTGATTCACAGACAAGATTTGCCGCTGCAATCTAAAATTTGGCTTTCGAGAAGCATTAGGATATAGAACCGAAAAATAGGAAGACTGTTTAATATATTAAAGAGGTTTAGGCAAATTGATGCGCTGGTCGGGCATGACAAATGGATCTAAATGTTGTTAAATACAATGTAATCGATCTATTTAGACGACAGAAATTTTGAGCATGAACAAAAAATCTAAATCTGAATTATGTATTGCCACATGAAGTAGATGTAAACTAATTTACCCTTTCAGATGATCCTGGCATCGATACCCAGCACATATGGATGAAGCTGTTTATATGAGGACAAAATATTTGGTAAGCCATTATCAGAAGTACAGGAGGAAAAAACTTCGGTGTGATAATCAGTGTGACGTCAACAACGCAGAACAATGTTTAACGGCTTACAACACAGTCAACAGAATTGAAGGCTTTATAATCAGAAATGTTGACTGCAATTCAAATACACAAAATTTACTTTGTACAATGTCTTAGACAACATTCAGAAATCAGTGAAGAATTTTCGTCATCCAACACAATAAAACTCGAAGGAAAGCAAAAGAGATTACAAAGAAGAGAGTTAAAACAAATTCTGTCACTCAGTTTAAAGTTTATGAAGAAAGTCACGGTGATGGAAAATTCTTCTCCTCAAAACATGTGCTTCAAGAGATCGTCGATAGGTGGCCAGATGTGTCAGGAAGTGAGCACCACGAAACGATCCTTCTTCCCACACACGGGGAGACCAACCGACTGAAGTAATGCATCGAGGTGCAGAGCCTTTGTTGCCAGTAACGACAATCATTTCTAAGGTTCAGATGATATAGAGAACATGGAGAAAAAGGTTAGCCTCGTTGGAGGTTCCGTCATCTTAGTTCAGGTGGAGGAACCTTGATCAAGGAAACCTTCCCATCATAACAACGTTATGTGTCATGTGTCTGGTAAATGGTTCATAATATAATAGAAGACACCTGTGAGGGTTGTCAACAGCAATACATTTGTTATCTATCAAGTGTGCACCAACAACACTCATGGAAACATCAGGGAATCTACTGAGGAAATATCGCCATCTTGCTCTTCTTTTCAGAAACAAATTTCACGACTATTCCCCAGGATTGGTACAGGGACGACTACTTCAGTAACGCAGCTAGCCTTAATAATCTATTAACTAACCTATTTCACAGGAAGGCCTTAAGGTTATAACCTAGTTACATCAGTTTTACAAAATTGCCTAATATGTTCACGAAGGATGGGCTACATACGAACACTTTGGGTGCTGGGTGTTTTAGCAGGCTTCTCAGCAGGTCGTCACGAGCTTTTGGTTATGAACTGTAGTCCTTATGGAGCACACTACGTCCCTTTCCTTACGCACTTCTAGTGATTCTCAGTCATAGCCTTATGTATTGAGTGTTGATACCCGTAGTATATAAACCAACCTTTCTAGAGTTAGAGGCCATTGTACACGAAGAAGGTTACGACGTGACTGACAGCTGGATGAATCCTGGATGAAGATTAGAAATACTAATTCTTTGTTTGAATATGCAAGAGCAACTCACGATTTATTTACCTGTGACAGAGGAAACAAAGTAAGCATTGACGTCCAGCTCTTATTGAAGGCTGATCTAAATCCTGGACAGAAAATGATGTAGCTGTTGAAATTATCAACGTAATTTTTATAGAAAATAAAGATTCTCCTCTAAAGAAAATAACTGCAGGATCAGTTTAACGGCCCCACTCCCCAGACACCTGAGGAAGACGAGACCTTGTGAGTGGTTAGCAAAAATTTATAATGAGAACAATTTGATGATAACGAGATTAATATTCTGGTGTCAACGTGAGGAGAATACCTTCCCAGCAGTTCTGAGTTTGGAATGTACTCAATCTTGTCTGGTAGCTCCCTGATGAAACTCGTTGAGTAACCTACTTACGAAGTGAAAATATTAGACCTAATACTAGATACAAAAGATGATTCTATGTATAATGTGGACGGATAAGAGTTTGGTAGGAATGTTTACACACACACAGACACACACACACACACACACACACACACATATATATATATATATATATATATATATATATATATATATATATATATATATATATATATATATATATATATATATATATATATATATATATATATATATTTTTTTTTTTTCATACGATTCGCCATTTCCCGCATTTGCGAGGTAGCGTTAAGAACAGAGGACTGGGCCTTAGAGGGAAAATCCTCACCTGGCCCCCTTCTCTGTTCCTTCTTTTGGAAAATATATGTATACATATATTTATCCCTGAGGATAGGAGAGAAACAATACTTCCCACATATTCCCAGCGTGTCGTAGTAGGCGGCTAAAAGGGGAGGGAGCGGGTGGCTGGAAATCCTCCCCTCTCGTTTTTTTTTTTAATTTTCTAAAAGATGGAACAGAGAAGGGGGCCAGGTGAGGATATTCCCTCAAAGACCAAGTCCTCTGTTCTTAACGCTACCTTGCTAATGCGGGAAATGGCGAATAGTATGAAAGAAAGAAAAGATATATATATATATATATATATATATATATATATATATATATATATATATATATACATAATCATTTCATTGTTATACTTAGCCGCTGTCTTCCGCGTTAGCGAAGTAGCGCAAGCAAACTGAAGAAAGAATGGCCCAACCCATCCACATACACATGTATATACATGAACTCCCACACACGCACATATACATACCTATACATTGCAACGCAGACATACATATACATACACAGACATATACATATATGCGCATGTACACATTCATAATTGCTGCAGTTATCCATTCTCGTCGCCACCCAGCCAAACATGAAATGGCACCCCCTCCCCCCTCGCGCGCACGAGGTAGCGCTATGAAAAGACAACAAAGGCCACATTCGTTCATACTCAGTCTCTAGCTGTCATGTGTAATGCACCGATAACACAGCTCCCTTTCCACATCCAAGCCCAACAACACTTTCCATGGTTTACTCCAGACGCTTCACATGCCCTCGTTCAATCCACTGCCAGCACGTCAACCCCGGTATACCACATAGTTCCAATTCACTCTATTTCTTGAACGCCTTTCACCCTCCTGCATGTACAGGCCCCGATCTCTCAAAGTCTTTTTCACTCAAAACTTCCACCTCCAGTTTGATCTCCCACTTCTCCTCGTTCCCTCCACCTCTGACACATATATCCACTTTGTCAATCTTTCCTCACTTATTCTCTCCATGTGACCAAACCATTTCAATCCACCCTCTTCTGCTCACTCAACCACACTCTTTTTATTACCACACATATTTCTTACCCTTTCATTACTTACTCGATCAAACCACCTCACACCAAATATTGACCTCAAATATTTCATGTCCAACACATCCACCCTCCTCCGCACAACCCTATCTATAGCCCATGCCCCGCACCCATATAGCATGTTGGAACCACTATTCCTTCGAACATACCCATTTTTGCTCTCCAAGATAACGTTCTCGCCTTCCGCACATTCATCAACGCTCCCATAGCCGAGCGGTTTGTATGTGATACATATATATATATATATATATATATATATATATATATATATATATATATATATATATATATATATATATATATATATTTTATATTTCTTATTATACTTTGTCGCTGTCTCCCGCGTTTGCGAGGTAGCGCAAGGAAACAGACGAAAGAAATGGCCCAACCCCCCCCACACACATGTATATACATACGTCCACACACGCAAATATACATACCTACACAGCTTTCCATGCCTTGATTCAATCCACTGACAGCACGTCAACCCCGGTATACCACATCGCTCCAATTCACTCTATTCCTTGCCCTCCTCTCACCCTCCTGCATGTTCAGGCCCCGATCACACAAAATCTTTTTCACTCCATCTTTCCACCTCCAATTTGGTCTCCCTCTTCTCCTTGTTCCCTCCACCTCCGACACATATATCCTCTTGGTCTATCTTTCCTCACTCATCCTCTCCATGTGCCCAAACCACTTCAAAACACCCTCTTCTGCTCTCTCAACCACGCTCTTTTTATTTCCACACATCTCTCTCACCCTTACGTTACTTACTCGATCAAACCACCTCACACCACACATTGTCCTCAGACATCTCATTTCCAGCACATCCATCCTCCTGCGCACAACTCTATCCATAGCCCACGCCTCGCAACCATACAACATTGTTGGAACCACTATTCCTTCAAACATACCCATTTTTGCTTTCCGAGATAATGTTCTCGACTTCCACACATTCTTCAAGGCTCCCAGAATTTTCGCCCCCTCCCCCACCCTATGGTCCACTTTTGCTTCCATGGTTCCATCCGCTGCCAGATCCACTCCCAGATGTCTAAAACACTTCACTTCCTCCAGTTTTTCTCCATTCAAACTCACCTCCCAATTGACTTGACCCTCAACCCTACTGTACCTAATAACCTTGCTCTTATTCGCATTTACTCTTAACTTTCTTCTTCCACACACTTTATCAAACTCCGTCACCAGATTCTGCAGTTTCTCACATGAATCAGCCACCAGCGCTGTATCATCAGCGAACAACAACTGACTCACTTCCCAAGCTCTCTCATCCCCAACAGACTTCATACTTGCCCCTTTTTCCAAAACTCTTGCCTTTACCTCCCTAACAACCCCATCCATAAACAAATTAAACAACCATGGAGACATCACACACCCCTGCCGCAAACCTACATTCACTGAGAACCAATCACTTTCCTCTCTTCCTACACGTACACATGCCTTACATCCTCGATAAAAACTTTTCACTGCTTCTAACAACTTGCCTCCCACACCATATATTCTTAATACCTTCCACAGAGCATCTCTATCAACTCTATTATATGCCTTCTCCAGATCCATAAATGCTACATACAAATCCATTTGCTTTTCTAAGTATTTCTCACATACATTCTTCAAAGCAAACACCTGATCCACACATCCTCTACCACTTCTGAAACCACACTGCTCTTCCCCAATCTGATGCTCTGTACATGCCTTCACCCTCTCAATCAATACCCTCCCATACAATTTACCAGGAATACTCAACAAACTTATACCTCTGTAATTTGAGCACTCACTCTTATCCCCTTTTCCTTTGTACAATGGCACTATGCACGCATTCCTCCAATCCTCAGGCACCTCACCATGAGTCATACATACATTAAATAACCTTACCAACCAGTCAACAATACAGTCACCCCTTTTTAATAAATTCCACTGCAATACCATCCAAACCTGCTGCCTTGCCGGCTTTCATCTTCCGCAAAGCTTTCACTACCTCTTCTCTGTTTACCAAATCGTTTTCCCTAACCCTCTCACTTTGCACACCACCTCGACCAAAACACCCTATATCTGCCACTCTATCATCAGACACATTCAACAAACCTTCAAAATACTCACTCCATCTCCTTCTCACATCACCACTACTTGTTATCACCTCCCCATTTGCGCCCTTCACTAAAGTTCCCATTTGCTCCCTTGTCTTACGCACTTTATTTACCTCCTTCCAGAACATCTTTTTATTTTCCCTAAAATTTAATGACACTCTCTCACCCCAACTCTCATTTGCCCTTTTTTTCACCTCTTGCACCTTTCTCTTGACCTCCTGTCTCTTTCTTTTATACATCTCCCACTCAATTGCATTTTTTCCCTGCAAAAATCGTCCAAATGCCTCTCTCTTCTCTTTCACTAATACTCTTACTTCTTCATCCCACCACTCACTACCCTTTCTAATCAACCCACCTCCCACTCTTCTCATGCCACAAGCATCTTTTGCGCAATCCATCACTGACTCCCTAAATACATCCCATTCCTCCCCCACTCCCCTTACTTCCATTGTTCTCACCTTTTTCCATTCTGTACACAGTCTCTCCTGGTACTTCCTCACACAGGTCTCCTTCCCAAGCTCACTTACTCTCACCACCTTCTTCACCCCAACATTCACTCTTCTTTTCTGAAAACCCATACTAATCTTCACCTTAGCCTCCACAAGATAATGATCAGACATCCCTCCAGTTGCATATATATATATATATATATATATATATATATATATATATATATATATATATATATATATATATATATATATATATATATATATATATATATATATATATATATATATATATATATATATATAGCGTTTAATGGGATGGCCTTGTTGCCCGTACCGTCTCAGCTTACATTACAAAAAAGAAAGAAGTCCTGATACTTTCTAAGCATCAGCTATGAAAAATATAGAGTCAGCTTTTAATCATTGTTATGGAGGAATAACAGAAAAAATTACAAAAGATATTGTTAACATCTTGATTGTTCTTAAGTCACTTGCCACGGGAAAAGACCCAGAGGACTGGAGGTTTGCCAACGTAAAACCGACGTTCAAATGATAAAATAATTCCTTGCCAGAAATTATCACCGAGACAACTTGACGTCCGTAGGTTTTAATCTTGATGATAATTATTGCTATTGTTATCATATAACTGCAGGACTCCCTTATAATAGGTTCTTGAGGGTTCGAGGCTGTACTCCACGCAGGAGACTACACCGGAGGTTCTCAAACCTGGGGTCATTGAGATTCTTTTTTAAAGTCGTGAAGCAACTGACACTTCCCTCGAGTCGTCATCTCTTCTACGTCTTTGTGATCCGCACCAAACGTTCCAGCGGTCATTTGTTGATGATTCTGGAATTTAGATATACACACGAACCAGGACACACCACATATGGTGTATACATATACAAATGTAGTAGAACTGACGAATACTCCCAGTTTGGGGGTGATCTCAAACCGCTACTGAACTCTGACGGTAAACTGGTCATATGTGTCTGCACTCGTCGAGACAATGTGTTTATATAAACTGGCAACACCGACGCGAACGTTTCTCAGGTGATCATCGCTCCCGCTGCCTTCACAATTATACCGGTTTTTCATTGCTTTTTCCTGCCATTCAGGTAAGTGACCTCCACTTTGTTATCAAATATAAAAGCTCTGTTTGAAGACACTCAGGGCGCAAGTTAATGTAACTTTCGTTAAACCTGGTTTATTTGCCCTTCTTCATGTATTCAGTGACTCATTTCCTCAATTACCTTAGTTGCCTGGTTCTAAAAAAATACTTAACCATGAATATACTGATGCACTCCTGGGTAGGGTTGCAAATGAAAATGAGAAATTGAAATGGATCGTTAAAATAAAAGACAAAGTTGATGAGCACTGTTGCTCTCCTTTCCGTTTCAACGAAGGTGCCTTCTCAATCGCGGTGTAACCACACGTAGGCAGTGTCATGTAACCTATCTACCTACTTACCTTCACGTCCAAGGAACTGCTTCCTTCTTCCACAGAACAGAACCACAGGTCTTAAACTGTAGTGATGATGTCTATGTCTATGACTGGTGAGTGCGGGGCAAAAGAGCAGTAAGTGTTCTTTGTGGTAGCTGCACCGTGGGTATCAAGGGTCTTCATATATGTTAAATCGATATTTGTATGTGTTGTATGCGCGAGTGTTGTAAGTACGAGTGATGCTCAGAGATAACACGAGAAAGCATAACTCGAATATGCCTAGGAAACTTGCTTCAGATGGGCTAGGGCGATGTTCAGGATTAAGCTGGGAAGGCAGCAGCCTATTGTTTGACGGAGGATCATTTTGATGTGCATGCGCTATGTTAGTGCTGTGTTTGTTGAGGATGGAGGGAACTGTAAGTATGGGTTGTTAAAGTGTGAGGGAGGGATAGGCTTTTTGATTCTATTTGCGGGTTGATGGTTATTAATGGAGTGGTCTTGCTAGGAAGAGTCTAGTTCTGTGTCAATCATAATGAGGTGGGATAGTATCAAGAGGGTTACTGCTTCGTTGTGATTGACGTGATTGCTCTGTCTTATGTGGTTTGCAGTTTTGTTATGTTTGTCTTTTGATGACAAAGTAGGTCACACGCGGTACAGGGTCAACCAGATGAATTGTTTATGGAGTATAATAAGCAATTATCCTGTTCAGATCTGGTGGCAGTTAATGATCTATGGGCATTTAATTTTCCTGATGGCTTTATGTTGATCTTCTTTGTGTGGAGAAAAAGTTACGTGTTATATATATATATATATATATATATATATATATATATATATATATATATATATATATATATATATATATATATATATATATATGTATATATATATATATATATATATATATATATATATATATATATATACATATATATATATATATATATATATATATATATATATATATATATATATATATATATATATAGATATTTTTTTTTTTTTATTATACTTTGTCGCTGTCTCCCGCGTTTGCGAGGTAGCGCAAGGAAACAGACGAAAGAAATGGCCCAACCCCCCCCATACACATGTATATACATACGTCCACACACGCAAATATACATACCTACACAGCTTTCCATGGTTTACCCCAGACGCTTCACATGCCTTGATTCAATCCACTGACAGCACGTCAACCCCGGTATACCACATCGCTCCAATTCACTCTATTCCTTGCCCTCCTTTCACCCTCCTGCATGTTCAGGCCCCGATCACACAAAATCTTTTTCACTCCATCTTTCCACCTCCAATTTGGTCTCCCTCTTCTCCTCGTTCCCTCCACCTCCGACACATATATCCTCTTGGTCAATTTTTCCTCACTCATTCTCTCCATGTGCCCAAACCATTTCAAAACACCCTCTTCTGCTCTCTCAACCATGCTCTTTTTATTTCCACACATCTCTCTTACCCTTACGTTACTTACTCGATCAAACCACCTCACACCACACATTGTCCTCAAACATCTCATTTCCAGCACATCCATCCTCCTGCGCACAACTCTATCCATAGCCCACGCCTCGCAACCATACAACATTGTTGGAACCACTATTCCTTCAAACATACCCATTTTTGCTTTCCGAGATAATGTTCTCGACTTCCACACATTCTTCAAGGCCCCCAGAATTTTCGCCCCCTCCCCCACTCTATGATCCACTTCCGCTTCCATGGTTCCATCCGCTGCCAGATCCACTCCCAGATATCTAAAACACTTCACTTCCTCCAGTTTTTCTCCATTCAAACTCACCTCCCAATTGACTTGACCCTCAACCCTACTGTACCTAATAACCTTGCTCTTATTCACATTTACTCTTAACTTTCTTCTTCCACACACTTTACCAAACTCAGTCACCAGCTTCTGCAGTTTCTCACATGAATCAGCCACCAGCGCTGTATCATCAGCGAACAACAACTGACTCACTTCCCAAGCTCTCTCATCCCCAACAGACTTCATACTTGCCCCTCTTTCCAAAACTCTTGCATTTACCTCCCTAACAACCCCATCCATAAACAAATTAAACAACCATGGAGACATCACACACCCCTGCCGCAAACCTACATTCACTGAGAACCAATCACTTTCCTCTCTTCCTACACGTACACATGCCTTACATCCTCGATAAAAACTTTTCACTGCTTCTAACAACTTTCCTCCCACACCATATATTCTTAATACCTTCCACAGAGCATCTCTATCAACTCTATCATATGCCTTCTCCAGATCCATAAATGCTACATACAAATCCATTTGCTTTTCTAAGTATTTCTCACATACATTCTTCAAAGCAAACACCTGATCCACACATCCTCTACCACTTCTGAAACCACACTGCTCTTCCCCAATCTGATGCTCTGTACATGCCTTCACCCTCTCAATCAATACCCTCCCATATAATTTACCAGGAATACTCAACAAACTTATACCTCTGTAAATTGAGCACTCACTCTTATCTTATCTTATTATATATATATATATATATATATATATATATATATATATATATATATATATATATATATATATATATATATATATATATATATATATATATATATACATATATATATATATATATATATATATATATATATATATATATATATAACACGTAACTTTTACTCCACACAAAGAAGATCAACATAAAGCCATCATATATATATATATATATATATATATATATATATATATATATATATATATATATATATATATATATATATATATATACATAAGGGTAGACCTTTAAGTTTTCTGATCAAATTCATATTCTTTTACATCCCAGAGTCATCACATTGTCAGGCGGAAACATTTATCTGATAAATTTTCCCGGGATACTGGCACGAATCAATCAGATTAGGTAATAAGGGTGACGTGTATCGTGGTCAGGTGGAAACGTATATTCTAGAGATAGACCTAGGCTGTAAAAGTTGACATCTGTCACAGTGTCCACTGGAAACATTTATTTCTGGTCAGTTGTAAGGGGTACAGCTGACAACTGTCAATGTCAGGTGGACACATAGACTTGAAGCATTGTTCTGGGCTGTAAAGATGGCATCTGTCAAAGTTCAAGGTGGAAACATTCTTTTCTAGCACAGATGTAGGTAGGGAAGCTGACATCTGTCAGTGTTAGATGGAAACACTCATTTGTGGCAGGGTAGCAGGTGGTAAGGCTGACATCTGCCACAGTTTCAAAAAGAAAACCTTTAACTCTGGTACAGCTCTAGATGGTAAGGCTGACGTGTTGTTAGGTGGAAACGTTTAAATGTGGTACAAAGTTAGGAAGAGATGTCTTCTATTACAGGGTTCAGGTGGAGACCGTAGACGACTACCACCGGTACGGTCTCTCTCAAAGTGGAGAGATCTACCTACAGCACAGTGGATGAACTACCTTCAGCACAATAGAAGATCTACCTACAGCACAGTAGATCTACCTACAGCACAGTAGATGATCTACCTACAGCACAGTAGATGATGAAAACTTGAATTTCGACACAGCTTCACGTGAAAACATTTTTAATGAAGTAGCCCGAAGTGGAAACATAACTTCGGTACAAAGTCCTAGGAATAAACTCACTACTGACACGGTTTCCCAATTATGATGTTTTTGCTTCTGGTTAAGTTCTAGAAGTAAACTTCTCTTCTGGCTCATCTTTGGATATAGTCCCTCTCCAGCACATTTCTCACTGTAATCCCTCCCATATGATACATTACTACTAACTTTACAGAAAAAATATGACCTATGAACACCATCACGTTATATTATATTTTTTTTCATTCCCATTTTGCATATATATCACATTGACAGAACTCTCCTCCACCATCCAATATATAGCTCATCCATTTCTCAGTGTTCAGTAAGTAATCACATTAGAAGAACCAGTCCAGGGGAAATCGTTCTCACTCAGTCAGCAGCAAAAGCTCGCTATAAAATCGTCGACTCAGGACCTCCCCGACACAGCGAGTTGTTAAGATTCACAGACGTCGGCGGTGCCCCTCACCCTTCTCGCACTTCCTCAGAAAGTTCTTAATCAAGTGTTAAGAATAATTATTGGTTCCTTTGAATAGATACCCTTGGGAGAGGAAGAAGGTCCTATTCCCTGCTACCTCATCTTTCCACTTCCCTCTCCTCTCCTCCGTTTCCCATCTCCTGCTTGCACTCTCGAACGACATCGCCCCCACCGTGAACATTCACTGATCACACTGATTAAGATTCTCCAGTTTGGTGATGCTGTCAGAATATCAAGCCGCTGATAACAGGACGCTACCACCTTGTACAGGATCTACTGACGCATCCTACCACAATGTGAGATCTGATGCGACACAGAGAAAGAGACGGAAGAGGCAGACTCTATTGTTAGTGAGGAGATCCTGAAGCTGGCACACTGTAGGGGGTCCTGAGACACCTCGCAGCTGCTCGATGTTCACATGAGGTCTCTTGGGTTCTGCTGTCAACCGTTTATGATCTTTGACTACATGAGTCGATATCAGAACCTTTGAATATCAAATGGTCGTTTCAGTAACCTCTTTATATGGGTTCAAAGAACGCATGAGAGCTAATGCTAAATATGAATCATACAAACTCAGGATATCTGAAGCCAGATTTCCTGATTATGTGACTTAGTCAAAATCAAATATTTGATATCCATGTTAGAACTTTGTGCTACTAACCGATCGTAGTATGATGGTAAAGGACATCTTAATGCCAATACGAAGAGTATACTGGCCATCGGGTATCTAAAATCTCTAAAGGCTTGACTTAGGAGTTATCATGACCTGCCTGAAAATTTCTCACTGAGTCTCGTGACAATATTTCTACTACCATATGTAAATTATATACAAAAGTTCTTTCTTGGATTGATACTGATAGAACTGGTGGTCAACGTTGCCTTCTCCTCCGTAGCTTAATAAACAGAAATGCCAAATATACGATGATTCACAGGTACCTGGCAGTATAGTCGTTTCAGCCTCTAACTTTTCTTTTTTTTTCCAATTCAACTTGTTTCCTTTGTTTTCCGAGTATATTCCTTCCACATTCTTTCGTGGCTTCCTCCCTGCCGCTTGTACTCCCTATCTAGCCTTCATGACATTTGTTTTTCATTCGTTTTTTATGAGCTGAAACATTAGAACGTCATTAGATACAGCAGGTGAGATGAAATAGTCCCCAGCCTCGGATATGTTGAGCAGCGTCCTCACCGTGACTGCTGGCGTGGTCACGGAGCATTGTTCCGTGTGGCGATCTGGCGCACCTCATGCTGAGCCTCACATTAAGGACTACTACTGATGAGTATCTTGGCGAATAAACGTTTGGGGTAGATATCTAGAGATCTAGATATCTACAAAGTTTACTCTTATGAGGAGACTGCAACACTTGCGTTATCTTAGTTTGCACAATGCTGTTGGGTGGTTTATCGCACCTCTTTGGGCCAACAGGTATACTTGCATATACTGCAACTGTTATGAGCCACATTCAGTCTGAAAACTAGAGTTTAATGTTATGAAATGGTTATTTCAGACTATATGTGATTATTTCAATGCAAAAGTTATATCATTTGTCTCATGTCTTTATTCTTACATTGTCATAATCAGAAGAATTTCATCAAAGACGTCTCAAAGTTGTTCCCAGACTTACCTCGGAAACACCTCAAGATGAAACTGAAACACAATGAATAGCTACCTGAACACAAGTGTCTGTGTTCTCGAAGAGACAAATTTCGAAATGCAAAAGTTATGTGTTTCTCTCATTCCTTATGAACGTACCGTATCGCCTACTAAAGTACAGAGAACTGGTGCACAACAAGAAAATTCATCAAGTGATCATGTCCTCTCCGGATATAATGGTATTTACCCCCATAATACTGTGAGTGTTTCTCCCTTACACGATAATAAACATTCTGACAATAACAGGCTCATAACCACACGTGCTTCTGAGGGGAGCACTCGCCACTGTGGTTGCAGTTTCAAGTACCTCATATGCCTCCAACACCAATAAACACAGTCCAGTCATGAGCACCTTACAAACACATACAGAACGCCGTCTTTACAAACACCAATAAACACAGTCCAGTCATATACACCTTACAAACACATACAGAACGCTGTCCTTACAAATACGTACACAACTACATCTCAATAAATATGATAATCCAAATGCTCTGCCCCTACACTTCCACTCCATTGTACTGACACATCAGACTATGTCCACCATAAAGTTATTCCCTCACATAACTACAGACCCAAATTCCACGCCCACTATCCTCAGTCTCCTGCCGCTACTGGTCACTCCAGGACTCATTCTAACTTTTGTCTCTGCCGTATAGCGTCACAACTGTCCTCCTCATTTTTGTTCGCCATCAGTGGCTAGGTTATCGTGCTGGTCATACTAACTTTATGAGGAAGCGTAGCAACGAAGGTTACAAGGGGCCTTTGTCAGACACCAGCGGTCAGAGAACCTTATCATAAAGATCTTGTGCCATCTCTTGCAGTAATTGTCTCGATGTGTTCCTAAAAGCCTTAATTTTCTCACAATTAAAACACATTATTCTTGAGTATGTCCATATCTCTACCCACAACACATATTACAATTCATGTGGTCTGCATCTCCAAATAGACCAAAGTAGCAGTAGTATGTATAGCCTTGCCTTGACTTAGAATTAACAATACTTTGTACTCTCTTAGTCTTATTATTTTTCCTTTGTTTCACATGTTATACCTGATACATTACTTAAGTCTTAATATTGTATTCAATAGCTAGCATACCTGACACAAGTCTGGCGCACTTTTCAGCTTCATCATGCTCAAGGAGACCCAGGCGAGGGGGAATCCAAGACAGTTTAGCACGAATCCTTTACCATTAATGCTTGCATATCTGTATCAGGATTCAGAGAAAACCAGGTTACACAGTCAACTCAGGATATCTAGGGCAAGTAGTGAGAACTGATCTTTAAGAATGATTAAGTTATTTGTGACTGTAGTTTATGACGTTTAAAGAAAGATGAGTATGGCTAATAATTCAGTTTGCAAGGTAGATGCCTGACTACTTATTCTAACATTCTTTTCTAAGCTATTGCCATTACCCTGAGTTGCAATACGAGCACTTCTAACCCTTCTAGTGGATGAGTTGAGAAAACTGTCAGTACAGATGTTCTGTGACATTTTGCTTTGAATCTGTAGTTTTTTATCTATCTTTATTTTTTTTCGTGTGTTTGAGTGTTCAAGAGTAATGGTTTTGTCAATGTTTTGATGATAAGGACTGTGTATCTCAGTTTTTTAGGGTATATACCAAGGCAGAAGATTGTGCTGCTACTTGGAAATTTTATACACACGTTGGCAAATGTAGGACTATTTGGATCCATTTACGTTCTCTTGCATCATGATGTATGTTCTTTAGCAGATCTGCACAAACATCATCACCTGTCCACCTCAGCAGCACATTCTCTGTCTCTTGTCATTATCTTTTCTAAGCACCCTCCTCCTACTATCTTACCAGGCTCCCTCCCACTACCATCTTCACTAGGCACCGTCATAGTATCACTGTCCGACCCAACACAATCGATAACTTACTTTTCCACTTTCTCTCGGTATCTTTGCAACGCCATCCGTTTCCTGCCTCTCAACACTCCACTGTCCCCAACACACTCCCCAATTCTAGTCTCCAACTTCTCCCACCAACACTGTGCATCCCAGCATACTTCCCATCTCTTGTCCCCACATTGTCACACGACGACACTCGCCCCAACTCACTCCCCAACTCACGTCTCCCCCTGCTCCCAGCACCCCTCACATCGCCATTATGCACCCGAACATACTCCCCAAATCTCGTCTCCAACCAGTACTCTCCCTCCCCCCTCCAACTCCCTCCCCATATCTCCACTTAAAGGAACCTCTGACAATCTCTCAGAAACACGTCCCTTAAAAGTTGTCTTTTTCCCGACCGGAATTAAATGGCGCGGGAACAAAAGACTCGTCGATCGCCGTCCATGGACGTAAACCGGCATTCAGACACCGCACAGTGGCCTCAGAGACCTTGTGATTATTCTTTTGAGGCTGGTGGTCGTAGGGGAGGTGGGCACAGGGAGGTGAACGTGGGAGGCACCAGGGGAAATGGGAGCATGGGAGGAGGAGGAGGGGGAAGATACTATACATAAACGGTGCGCTTGAGAGAGACACAGAGAAAAATCAGTTTTCCCCTTCCCCCTCGAGGACATGTCCATTCCAAACTCATTCTTCAGTCCCGGTGGCCCCCCGTCGTGATGGCGAAGCACGGGCCCTCCCTTTGATTCCTCTTGTATGGCATTTGCTAGCATGCATGCAGGCACTCTGGGTATTTTTGCCCCTCTCTCTCTCTCTCTCTCTCTCTCTCTCTCTCTCTCTCTCTCTCTCTCTCTCTCTCTCTCTCTCTCTCTCTCTCTCTCTCTGTATTTTTCTTCTTTATCAATTTTTATTCCTCTGAGAATTTTTCTATCATGAAAACAAATTTGATAAGACTATCGCAGTGGCATTAAGAGCACCTGAGAACAATAGGAACGGTAAAAGACAAGAGACGTACCTAGGAGGAGAACCTTGTAGTAATCAACAATAAGTGTAGAAGTATGATTCTCCAACCCAGACCTATACAACGATCTGGAGTGGAGAAGGTAGTGAAACCTGGTTCGGTTAAACAGTACAAAAGTGAGTTTTCTTTCTGTATTTCTTTATGAATCTCACTCGCTTCCTATCATTAGATTTCAGAATACCATTGTTCATCCCTGATAGTATAAACATGGCGGGCGTAGCTGTATCATCTGACTCTATCCTGGAAACATCACATAAAGAACATCTCAGATCTGCTTCCTGAAAACTGGTAATGTTGTGTCGAAATCATTGAGCAGCTCTTCCATATGTACAAGTCTGTCATTCCCTCTAGTATGGAATACTGGTCACCTACCTGGAACAGTTCTTCTTCCATCTCTCGCTTAACCAGAGTGGAACTGAAAGCCGTTCGCCTCATCAATTCTCCTTTTATCACTTCTCTTCATCCACTACTTTCGCTCACCCGTGATGCTGTTGACCTGTATCAGTTGTACAGGTATATTTGCGGCCACTTCTCTCGCAGACTGTTTGTGTAGGTCCAAGCACCCATGGCCTGCGACGGGCTGGTCTTCATCCTCTGTATGGACCCCGGCCGCACGAGGATTGATCATGTAACCAAGACGTGTAATTCTTTTCGTTGTTTCATCTTTTCCTCAAGAGGTCAAGTAGATTTCTTGTACATTCTTTGACTAATAGTATATCCTTTCACCTGAGATGTCCTGTGTCGTGTCGGCGTCTAAAGTATGTAAAAAGAGTGTCAAGTGTTCTTTTCACTGTTGGCATATGAAGCTGTAGGACACTGAATTCTGGGACAGGCAACAGGTAAATGGAAGAGAAATGTCATCCTGGAGCTGATGTACAAAATATCTTGGATGATTTTAACAATGAAGTAAGACGCAGCCACGTTGTCTAGAGGAGGTCTGAGGAACTAACACAGATTTACAAAACAGAGTCGAGTAAACCATAGCCAGTAATCATTATATTATGAACAATTGATCTGAACAACTAGACATGAGAAATACAAGATATAAGTGCAGTGAAAAACTTAGCAAATGAATGATAGCCAACTGTACTCACCTTACGTACCAATGAAATGTAACCACGAAAAATACAAATCTTCTTTTTTCTTTTCTACTAGTTTTCCAGAAAGTTCAACAAATTTCGCTGCAATGAGTTTCCTCCACAAACTCTATCATCTCGTGGCATTAAACAATGTTCTACCAATAAAACTGGAATGATTTATCAATCAACCTGTTTTATGGTCCTCTCTGATGTATTGGTTAACTTTGGTGACCGTGATGCATTCATAGGCAGCTCGGGGTCGAGCGCACAGCTTCGAATCCTGCTTACGGGAGCTGGTTCACAGTCAATCCAGCTGTTCATCCTCCACTAAGGGTACCTAGCTTAGGCTAATATATATATATATTTATATATATATATATATATATATATATATATATATATATATATATCTCAAACTCTTTCAAACTATTCGCCATTTCCCGCGTTAGCGAGGTAGCGTTAAGAACAGAGGACTGGGCCTTTGAGGGAATATCCTCACCTGGCCCCCTATCTCTGTTCCTTCTTTTGGAAAATCAAATATATTTATATATATATATATATATATATATATATATATATATATATATATATATATATATATATATTTTTTTTTTTTTATACTTTGTCGCTGTCTCCCGCGTTTGCGAGGTAGCGCAAGGAAACAGACGAAAGAAATGGCCCCCCCCCCCCCCCATACACATGTACATACACTCGTCCACACACGCAAATATACATACCTACACAGCTTTCCATGGTTTACCCCAGACGCTTCACATGCCCTGCTTCAATCCACTGACAGCACGTCAACCCCTGTATACCACATGACTCCAATTCACTCTATTTCTTGCCCTCCTTTCACCCTCCTGCATGTTCAGGCCCCGATCACACAAAATCTTTTTCACTCCATCTTTCCACCTCCAATTTGGTCTCCCTCTTCTCCTCGTTCCCTCCACCTCCGACACATATATCCTCTTGGTCAATCTCTCCTCACTCATTCTCTCCATGTGCCCAAACCATTTCAAAACACCCTCTTCTGCTCTCTCAACCACGCTCTTTTTATTTCCACACATCTCTCTCACCCTTACGTTACTTACTCGATCAAACCACCTCACACCACACATTGTCCTCAAACATCTCATTTCCAGCACATCCATCCTCCTGCGCAAATCTCTATCCATAGCCCACGCCTCGCAACCATACAACATTGTTGGAACCACTATTCCTCAAACATACCCATTTTTGCTTTCCGAGATAATGTTCTCGACTTCCACACATTTTTCAAGGCTCCCAAAATTTTCGCCCCCTCCCCCACCCTATGATCCACTTCCGCTTCCATGGTTCCATCCGCTGACAGATCCACTCCCAGATATCTAAAACACTTCACTTCCTCCAGTTTTTCTCCATTCAAACTCACCTCCCAATTGACTTGACCCTCACCCCTACTGTACCTAATAACCTTGCTCTTATTCACATTTACTCTCAACTTTCTTCTTCCACACACTTTACCAAACTCAGTCACCAGCTTCTGCAGTTTCTCACATGAATCAGCCACCAGCGCTGTATCATCAGCGAACAACAACTGACTCACTTCCCAAGCTCTCTCATCCCCAACAGACTTCATACTTGCCCCTCTTTCCAGGACTCTTGCATTTACCTCCCTTACAACCCCATCCATAAACAAATTAAACAACCATGGAGACATCACACATCCCTGCCGCAAACCTACATTCACTGAGAACCAATCACTTTCCTCTCTTCCTACACGTACACATGCCTTACATCCTCGATAAAAACTTTTCACTGCTTCTAACAACTTTCCTCCCACACCATATATTCTTAATATATATATATATACACATGTATATATATATATATAGCGTTAATGAGATATTCTTGATCAGGCCATTCAGTTGCTCGTGCCATCTCAGCTAACATAATAAATGAATCAATCTTTTCCAAAGATTACTCTAAAAGCTTTGAAATATATTCACCCTCTCCTTAGCAAAGTAACGTACAAAAGGATTCACCATAAATCAAATGAGCCCCCGGTCGCAAATGCTCCGAGAACGACCGCACAATTGACCATAATTCATCTTAAATGCGGTCATCTGAGGCCCGACCATTTGTTCAACACACTCACCACACACTTTTGTCCCCTAGCAGTATCACTTCCCAAAACGCCCCCTCAAAAACACCAATGATAATGAATATTCAGAGACCAAAACAAATTGTTAACAAAGACTCTCATCTGACCAGAGGAGTATCTTGTTGCCAGTACCACCACATACATTTTAGAATCATGATTTCACTATTCTAGAATTCTTATTAGTATCATTATGATATACTGATAACGTTGTACTTCACCTAAAACCCTTATGGGCACAAAATCATTTAGATAAACAAAGATGATAGATTACAGATAATGTTATCTCAGTAGGAAAATTGGCAATTCCAACTGACCGCGTTGCCATCTGTCGTCCACTTATTCATCACCATAACACAGACCTGATGACAGCTAGGTTACGATACGCCATTTAATGCCCAAGCTTTCCTTTGATATTATTGTTACGACATATATTGTGTATCAAGCAAGCTGCTTCGCGGCATGTACTGCTAACTTATGACCACAAAACCTGCATAAGTAATTACATAAGAATAGTCTAAATGAAACTGACTTGAAAGTATATATAACCCGAATCAAAATGAAACAACCAGCACACGATAATGACCCTAAGTGGACGAAAAATTCCCCCTTAAATTCCCCCGTTTTTTGTTAATCGACAAAATTGACTCTAAAATCAATTCATGACCAGGACGCAACATGGTGATCTGGAATTGCCTTCTTTATTAAGGATGACGTTGGGGTCAGCTTCACAAAGGGTGGAATTGGATGCTGAAATATTTATCATTTAGAAAAAAAAGAGATAATTAAAATGGGAGGACAATACGGTCAGCGCAGACGTCGCACACAGATGGTGAGGTGAGGATGACAGTGGGTGGTGGTGCGGGGGAGGGAGAAGGGGGTGAGGCAGGTGATGAGGGACATGCAGGTGATAAGAGAGAAGCAGGTCAATGAGGAAGAGGCTGGTGACGAAGAAGAGGCTGATGATGAGGAAGGTGAAGTTGGTGTAAGAGAGACAGGTGATGAGGGAGAGGATGTTGATGAGGTGATGAGAGGGTGGCGATGGTGGTGTTGGAGATGAGAAATAGATCATAAGGAAACTGGCTGAAAGATAAGCGATAAACACGAACCTCCATACAAGCACGTAGTTTAGAGAAATGATATAGGGAAACAGGCACGGGTAGATGGGCAGAGAGACAGATGAAGAGGAGGGGTCACGGGAGGAGAGACAGGCAGACACCGAAGTAGGGAGATAAGGACAACTTCGTATGAAAATGAAGTAAGATCAAGACGATTTGTACGTCTGAAAGTAGAACCCGGGGACAAGATGGCGGTTGTAATGACGTCAGAGACATAGACGCAGAGAAACAAAGGAAGAGACACACACGCAAAGTAACAGAGAAACAGAGGCAGCGACGCAGAAACAAAGAAATAGAGGCAGAGACACAGACGTAGAGAATCAGAGGTTGAGACACAGACGCAGAAGAAGAGGCAGAGACACAGAAGCAAAGAAACAGAGGCAGAGACACAGACGCAGAAGAAGAGGCAGAGACACAGAAGCAAAGAAACAGAGGCAGAGACACAGACGCAGAGAAACAAAGGCAAAGACACAGAAGCAGAGAACCAGAGGCAAAGACACAGAATCAAAGATACAGGGGCAAAGACACAGACGCAGAGGAACAGAGTCAAAGCCCAGAAGCAGAGAAACATAGGCAGAGATATAGAGGCAAAGAAACAGACGCACAGACATACAAGAAAAACAGGCAGAGTCACAGAAGCACAAAAAAAGAGGCAGAAACGCAGATGCATTGAAACAGAGGCAGAGACACAGAAACAGAGAAATAGAGGCAGAGATAAGAGAGCAGAGAAAGAATGGAAGAGATACAGAAGCAGCGAAACAGAGGCAGAGACAAAAGAGCAGAGGTACAGATGTAGGTACACAAAAGCAAAAAACTAAGGCAGACACACAGAAGCAGAGAAACAGAGGCAGAGACATGGAAGCAAAGAAACAAACGAATATACATAGAAGAAAAACAGGCAAAGACACAGAAGCACAGAAAAAGAGGCAGAAACGCAGATACGATGAAACAGAGAAATAGAGGCAAAGATAAGAAAGCAGAGAAAGAAAGGAAGAGACACAGATGCAGCGAAACAGAGGCAGAGACAAAAGAGCAGAGATACAGATGTAGGCACACCGAAGCAGAAAAACTGAGGCAGACATACAGAAGCAGAGAAACAGAGGCAGAGATAAAGGAGCAGAGAAACAGATGCATATACAAAGAAGCAAAGAGACAGAGGCAGAAATACAAGAGCAGAGCAACAGAGGCACAAACACAGTTGCAGAGAAACAAAGGCAGAGATACTGAAGCAAAGAATCAGAGACAGAGAAGCTGAGAAAAAGAGGCAAAGGTAAAGGAGCCGAGAAACAGAGAAAGAGACACAAGCAGAAAAACAGATGCAGAGACACAGAGGCAGAGAAACAGGAAGACACAGACGTAAAGAGGCGAAGGCAGAGACTCCAAAGCAAGGAAACAGACGCAGAGACACAGAATAAAAGAAACGGAGGCAAAGATACAGAAGCAGAGAAACAGATGCAGAGACACGGGAGCAGAGAAACATTGGCAGGCACAGAAGCAAAGAAACAAAGGCAAAATTAAAAGAGAAGAGAAACAGAAGGAGAAACAGAGAAGCAAAGAAACAGAGGCAGAGAAAAAGAAGCAGAGAGACAGAGGCAGAGACAAATTAACAGAGAAACTGAAAGAAAGAATCAGAGGAAGAGACACAGAAGCAGAGGAAAAGAAGACAAAGACTGAGTAGATGAACAAAGGTAAAGGCACAAAGTCAGAGAAAAGAAGACAGGTATAGAGAGACAGAGGCAGACAAGCAAAGGAATGGAGGACGAGGCACAAGAAACCGGACAGAGGTAAAACAAGGAAAAAAAAACAGGAGCAGAATGACAGACAGGAGCAGGGAGACGGACCAACAAATGTGGTCTCACGTTAAATTGTCACGCCTCAAATTACCCTTCCATTAAGGACTCCCTTGAGTTGATTAATCATTATTTTTTGGAATAAAAGTCGAATATATGAAAATTATTAAACCACTAGTGATATACATCAAGCGAATGTCGAAAAATTGGCTGTGCTTCTGAGGATTATGAGGCGAGCTTAGTGAAATGGTTGGATTGTTCCCAAATGTATATTTCTTACAAGACTTAGGAAGAATTAGACAGGAAATGAATTGCTACAAGAAAACATTGATATCCTCAAGTTGCTTCATCACTTGAAACTAATCCATCGTATCATCTTAGATGATTTACTCTACACGGGTTATCTATTTCACTTTAACACAGTAGATTACTTTCCGCTGTTGTCTGAATCATTACCTTATTTCATATAGTTTTCTCCATTAATAGTATTCCCCCCAAAATTATCTTGCTCCGGGAAATATCCTATAATCATTACATTTATATCTATTTTCTTATTCGTTGGTATTTCCCTCTTATTATACACTACAATGATAGTTTCTAATGGATAGTACATCCCTTCCATTACACTCGGTTCTTCCAGGTTATATTAGGCCGCACTTTCCTTTCGTTGCGTTCTAAGTCACTGTTTGAACTGGATTATAATCGTACCACCCAAAGTTCGCCAGTCAGTGACCGTAAGTGATGATGTTTAATTAAAATATTACAAGTTGGTCATCAGTAAGTAGGCCTAACCCACTGCCTGGCCATCTGTGAATGGGTGATCGGTCACCGAAATGCGACGTGTGTAGGAGGGGTAAGGTTGGGGAAGCGGAGGAGGAGGGGGCGCAGGTTGTGGGATGCAGGTTTGGGTGGAAGTGAGGGTGTCTCGGTGAGGGTGTTAGTGGGTGGGTGTGCTTGCTAGCTGGACGGACAGAATGCGTCAGGATGATGTGGGTCTAGCGGTGCGGAGGCTTATGTAGGAGGCTATGTATTGGGGAAAGAATAGGTGACATGGTTGACGTGTATTTAGCAAATGTAGGGACTCGTGTGAAGGCGTGTGTACTGGGGAGCGTGCCATTCGATGATGTGAACCTGGTGAGTGTGGACGCTTGTAGGAAACGTGGGTTAGGGAGCATCGGCTAGGATGATGTGAGGTGGTGAACGTGAACCTTTGTAGGAGTGGTGTGGGTTTAGATCATGTGTGTCTGGTGGGTGAAGAGGTTTGCCGGATGGATATCTCGAATGCTTTTATTGTCATTGGAAATGCAAGCTGGGATAGAAAGTATGGGTTGGATTTATGAGTAATGTATGGGAATGAGTCCCAGAACGCTGAGACAGAAGATTGTGGATGAGGCTGTGTGGTTAGCAGAAGCGTGCTGTGCTGGTGTGAAGGTGGGGATGGTGAGGTTATGGGCATTTGTGGGGTTGTAGATGAAGATATATTGTGCGTAAATTCGAAGTGAGCTGCGTGGGGTGATGTTATGTTAAATAAAGATATGAGATATATCATATCATAATTTTGGGTGACATATGATTAGTAGTTGTACCTTCGTAAGATCTACCTTCGTGATCTCTCGGCTGTCGTAGTTTCGCTGTTATGTGTGGAGCATTTTAAACTCGTGCAGTCGCGAGTGCCATGCTGATCTGGGGCAAACAATGAAAAATACTACTTATGTAAGAACGATGAACCATACCTAAGCAAGGTTGGTGATATCTGACGTAATTATCGCATAATTAGACAGTGATGAAGTTGGTTAGAAGGGATATGAAATAGAGTCATGAAGTAATCTCGCTTTTCATGGTATATGCTCAGAGGTATCACATCTGAACCAAAAACAAAATGGAAGACACATGTAGAGTTTTATTCCATAAAATGTTTAAGAACAATGATGTTGACAATGGGAACCACTCCTGGGATAGGTTCTGGAAATTTGATTACAGAAAATCACGTTGTGCAATATACATGACAGTTAGGGAGCGGATGTGAGCAAATGAGGCCGTTTCGTCTGTTCGTGGAACTTCCTGACTGAAACGGGAAACGGCGAACAAGTGTGGAAAGAAAAATAAATTTCTTTATGGTGACGTCCATGTTGGATATGTTGATGAAAATGAAATATGATATTAGGACCAAGTCACACAATGGATGATTGTTAGTCTAAGATCATTTGTATAATTCATACCTGTCGGTAATTGGACAATTTATTTCCTGTCATCAAAGCAACATCTGAATCAGAGATCCTTCAGAGGTTACAAGATGCGTGTTGAATGAACTTAAGGCTGTAACAGCCGTATCTGACGACAATACAGATCTTTATATATCTCGCTGATATTCACTGTACTTGAATATTATGTATTCTGGAGCAGGATCCGGGAATCTGCAAGTAATTTCATCTCACTCGTGAAATACTTTTGCATAAAAATCATAAAGTTTACTTTCTTAGTGAAGTATTAAATCTCTTACCATTAAACATCTTTGTATCTTGTTATTCCAGACTTGCTACATCAAGATGTTATTCCACAGTCTTTTCAAGTTACATACCTAGAGAAGCTGAACATAAATCTGCTGCATCTTTCTTTTTATTTTTTTGATGGCTGAGACAGCACGGGCAACCGGAGCCCTAATCGAGGCTATATCATTAACGCAAATGAAAGCTGGGGTGAGAGAATATCATTAAACTTAAGGGAGAATCAAAAGATGTTTTGGAAGGAGATAAATAACGTGCGTAAGACAAGAGAACAAATGGGAATATCGGTGAAAGGGGCAAGGGGGAAGTAATAACAGGTAGCGATGAAGTGAAAATGAAATGGAGTGAGAATTTTGGAGGTTTGTTCAATGTGTTTCATAATAGAGTGGTAGATATAGGGTGTTTTGGTTGGGGTGGTGTGCAAAGTGAGAGGGATTAGGGAAAATGGTTTTCTTAAGAGAGAGGAAGTTGAGAAAGCTTTGCGGAAGATGAAATCCGGCAAGGAGGCAGGTTAGGATGTTATTGCAGTAGAATTTATTAAAGGGGTGACTGTTTTGCTGATTGGTTGGTAAGGATATTCAGTGTATGTATGGATCATGGTGAAGTGCTTGAGGATTAACAGAATGCATGCATAGTGCAAAGGGTTAAAGGTGAGTGTTCAAATTACTGAGGCATAAGTTTGTTGAGTATTCCTGGGAAATATTATGATTAGGGTATTGATTGAGAGGATGAAGGCGCATGTACAGGGCACCAGATTGGGAAGAGCAGTGTCGTTTGAGAAGTGGCAGAGGATGTGTGGATCAGGTGTTCGCTTTGTAAAATGTGTGTAAGAACTATGTAGAAAAACTGATAGATTTGTATATAGCATTTATGGATCTGGAGAAGTCATATGATTTGGTTAATAGAGATGCTTTGTGGAAGGTCTCAAGAGTATATAGTGTGAGAGGTAAGTTGCTAGAATCAGTGAAAAGTTTTTAACAAGGATGTAAGGCATGTGTACGGGTAGGAAGAGAGGAAAGTGACTGGTTCTCAAAGAATATTGGTTTGCGGCAGGGGCGTATGATGTCCTTATGGTTGTCTATTCTATTTATGGATGGGGTGGTTAGGGAGGTGAATGCAAGAGTTTTGGAGAGAGAGCAGAGTATGCAGTTTGTTGGGGATGAGAGAGTCTGGGAAGTGATTCAGTTGTTGTTCGCTGATGATACAGCGTTGGTGGCTGATACGAATGAAAAACTGCAGAAGTTGTTAACTGAGTTTGGAAAAGTATGTGAAAGAAGAAAGTTGAGAGTAAATGTTAGTAAGAACAAGGTTATTAGCTTCAGTCTGGTTGAGGGAAAAGTTAATTGGGATGTAAGTTGGAATGGAAGAAGTTAAGTGTTTTAGATATGTGGGAGTGGACTTACCAGCAAATGGAACCATGGAAGCGGAAGTGAGTCACAGGGTTGGGGAGGGGGCGAAGGTTTTAGGAGCGATAAAGAGTGTGTGGAAGGAGAGAACGTTATCTCGGAGAGCAAAAAATAAGTTAGTATGTTTGAAGTACTAATATTTCCAACAATATTATATAGTTGCGACGAGATAGGGTTGTACGGAGGTGGGTCGATGAGGTGGAAATGAAATGTTTAAAGACACTATGTGGTATGGGGTGGTTTGATCGAGTAAGTAATATATATATATATATATATATATATATATATATATATATATATATATATATATATATATATATATATATATATATATATATATATATATATATATATATATATATATAAATAGATAAATAGATAGATAGATAGATAGATAGATAGATAGATAGATAGATAGATCATTTTCATATTTATTAATTTTCTATTATACTTTGTCGCTGTCTCCCGCGTTAACTAGGTAGCGCAAGGAAACAGACGAAGGAATGGCCCAACCCACCCACATACACATGTATATACATACACGTCCACACACAGCACATATTCATACCTATACATCTCAACGTATACGTATATATACACACGCAGACATATACATATATACACATGTACATAATTCATACTGTCTGCCCTTATCCATTCTCGTCGCCACCCCGCCACACATGAAATGACAACCTCCTCCCCCCTCATGTGCGCGAGGTAGCACTAGGAAATTACAACAAAGGCCACATTCGTTCACACTCAGTCTCTAATTGTCACACTCAGTCTCTAATTGGGGTAAACCATGGAAAGCTGTGTAGGTATGTATATTTGCGTGTGTGGACGTATGTATATACATGTGTATGGGGGTGGGTTGGGCCATTTCTTTCGTCTGTTTCCTTGCGCTACCTCGCAAACGCGGGAGACAGCGACAAAGCAAAAAAAAAAAGATGTATATATATATATATATATATATATATATATGGGAGGGTATTGATTGAGAGGGTGAAGGCATGTACAGAGCATCAGATTGGGGAAGAGCAGTGTGGTTTCAGAAGTGGTAGAGGATGTGTGGATCAGGTGTTTGCTTTGAAGAATGTATGTGAGAAATACTTAGAAAAGCAAATGGATTTGTATGTAGCATTTATGGATCTGGAAAAGGCATATGATAGAGTTGATAGAGATGCTCTGTGGAAGGTATTAAGAATATATTGTGTGGGAGGCAATTTGTTAGAAGCAGTGAAAAGTTTTTATCGAGGATGTAAGGCATGTGTACGTGTAGGAAGAGAGGAAAGTGAGTGGTTCTCAGTGAATGTAGGTTTGCGGCAGGGGTGTGTGATGTCTCCTTGGTTGTTTAATTTGTTTATGGATGGGGTTGTTAGGGAGGTGAATGCAAGAGTTTTGGAAAGAGGGGCAAATATGAGGTCTGTTGTGGATGAGAGAGCTTGGGAAGTGAGTCAGTTGTTGTTCGCTGATGATACAGCGTTGGTGACTGATTCATGTGAGAAACTGCAGAAGCTGGTGACTGAGTTTGGTAAAGTGTGTGAAAGAAGAAAGTTAAGAGTAAATGTGAATAAGAGCAAGGTAATTAGGTTCAGTAGGGTTGAGGGTCAAGTCAGTTTGAATGGAGAAAAACTGGAGGAAGTAAAGTGTTTTAGATATCTGGGAGTGGATCTGGCAGCGAATGGAACCATAGAAGCGGAAGTGAATCATAGGGTGGGGGAGGGGGCGAAAATCCTGGCAGCCTTGAAGAATGTGTGGAAGTCGAGAACATTATCTCGGAAAGCAAAAATGGGTATATTTGAAGGAATAGTGGTTCCAACAATGTTGTATGGTTGAGAGGCGTGGGCTATGGATAGAGTTGTGTGCAGGAGGATGGATGTGCTGGAAATGAGATGTTTGAGGACAATATGTGGTGTGAGGTGGTTTGATCGAGTAAGTAACGTAAGGGTAAGAGAGATGTGTGGAAATAAAAAGAGCGTGGTTGAGAGAGCAGAAGAGGGTGTTTTGAAATGGTTTGGGCACATGGAGAGAATGAGTGAGGAAAGATTGACCAAGAGGATATATGTGTCGGAGGTGGAGGGAACGAGGAGAAGTGGGAGACCAAATTGGAGGTGGAAAGACGGAGTGAAAAAGATTTTGTGTGATCGGGGCCTGAAGATGCAGGAGGGTGAAATGAGGGCAAGGAATAGAGTGAATTGGATCGATGTGGTATACCGGGGTTGACGTGCTGTCAGTGGATTGAATCAGGGCATGTGAAGCGTCTAGGGTAAACCATGGAAAGCTGTGTAGGTATGTATATTTGCGGGTGTGGACGTATGTATATACATGTGTATGGGGGTGGGTTCGGCCATTTCTTTCGTCTGTTTCCTTGCGCTACCTCGCAAACGCGGGAGACAGCGACAAAGCAAAAAAAAAAAAAAAACAAGAAAAATATATATATGAACTTTTGTGCTGAACTCGAGCGGCCAGTGAATGCGTTACGGTCAGGAATGCTGAACACTGCACCAGGGAGGTTCACGACACATCACATTATGTTACGACATTTATAAATGAATCAGAAAACTTGGAGGCAATGAAACCCTCGCCCACCTCTCTACTCCCGTAGTTTAACATGATCCAAATCATATGTTGCCTTATGGTGCTCACAGTTCCACCGAAGCCCAGTTGCGACGGGAGTTGTATTCGTTAAAACAAGTTACGTGAGCAAGTTTGATTTTCATATACAAATAATATACACATACCGTTTTCTGTTGCTTTCCTACAACTTTTGCAACTAACGTTTCTTTGCATGTTGGCGTGATCGAAAGGGAGTATTGTCTCCACCATAAGAATCACATGAAGAAGACACATGACGCTCAGGTTTCACGCTAGGAACTTTATAAAGCGAGGTCTAGTGTCGACAGTCTGGTGCAGCGATGGCTGTTGGTACGAGGACTCGATTTCTAGGATCACAGCACGTCTGCTACTCCCTCAGGAGAGTGATAAAGAATCTCGCCGGGTAGGATTTGATTTGATTTGTGCCGGCGTCCCCGACAAGTTTATTGTGCACCCTATGCTCATCCTGTGAGCGGTAGAGCAAAAGGATTACAGAGGTCGCAAAGGTTCTTTGTCAGACCCCAGTGGGTGTTGATATTACATAAGTTGTTACAAAATTTGTTCGTTGTATAAGCTTAGTTACATATACTTAGTCTCTCATATAGTAATTTTTACCGACTCGATGCAAACAGTAGATTTAAACTTAGAATTTCAGGTATTCATCAACAATAAGGTGTTGTGACAATTCTTGCCCTATTTTTTTTTTCAAATTATAAGACATAGTGTTCTATCCTGAGTTAGCCATAAACTTTATGGTTCACACGATTAACATGAAATAAGCTAAGTCGCCAGTAGTACCTGCAGCTTGACTTTAACAGTTACAGAATCATGTAATCTGTTGATCTTATTACTTTCTCCACATACATATTTTCTCTTTCTAATTTTACTGTGATAGGAAATGCTTCTAATTGTGCTTCTCTGTAATTGTCCATTTCCTACAGGGAGGTCTGTTAAGTCCTTTCTCATTACAGTTTTGAGGATTTTGATTGACAGCCTAATGTTTTTTCAACTTCTTTACTAAGTGCAAGTTTAATTAGAATATCAACATTCTCATGCTCACGTAGGCATTTATGAGTTTGGTATATATATATATATGAATATATATATATATATATATATATATATATATATATATATATATATATATATATTTTTTTTTTTTTTTTTTTTATACTTTGTCGCTGTCTCCCGCGTTTACGAGGTAGCGCAAGGAAACAGACGAAAGAAATGGCCCAACCCCCCCCCATACACATGCACATACACACGTCCACACACGCAAATATACATACCTACACAGCTTTCCATGGTTTACCCCAGACGCTTCACATGCCTTGATTCAATCCACTGACAGCACGTCAACCCCTGTATACCACATCGCTCCAATTCACTCTATTCCTTGCCCTCCTTTCACCCTCCTGCATGTTCAGGCCCCGATCACACAAAATCTTTTTCACTCCATCTTTCCACCTCCAATTTGGTCTCCCTCTTCTCCTCGTTCCCTCCACCTCCGACACATATATCCTCTTGGTCAATCTTTCCTCACTCATTCTCTCCATGTGCCCAAACCATTTCAAAACACCCTCTTCTGCTCTCTCAACCACGCTCTTTTATTTCCACACATCTCTCTTACCCTTACGTTACTTACTCGATCAAACCACCTCACACCACACATTGTCCTCAAACATATATATATATATATATATATATATATATATATATATATATATATATATATATATATATATATATATATATATATATATATATATATATATATATATATATATATATATGTATATATATATATATATATATCTTTCTTTCAAACTATTCGCCATTTCCCGCATTAGCGAGGTAGCGTTAAGAACAGAGGACTGGGCCTTTGAGGGAATACCCTTCCCGGGCCCAATTCTCTGTTCCTTCTTTTGGAAAATTAAAAAAAAAAAACGAGAGGGGAGGATTTCCAGCCCCCCGCTCCCTCCCCTTTTAGTCGCCTTCTACGACACGCAGGGAATACGTGGGAAGTATTCTTTCTCCCCTATCCCCAGGGATAGGGGAGAAAACAGAGTGGAGGAAGGTAAACATGAGGATTTCTGAGCTAGAAGCAGGTCTACAGTACACTGGGAAGGATATGGGCCTAGGAAGCGAGTCATTTGCTGTTTGTAGATGAGACAGTTATAGAGGCAGACCTCCTGAGAGAAACTCCAGAAGCTGATGTCTGAGTTTGGGAGTGTGTAAGGAAAGAGGAAGTTAAAGTCAACATCAACAAATGGTAATAACGTGTAACATGGGGTCGAAACAGAACAGTGTGAGTATGGGAGCATGGAGTATTTTAAGTACTTGGGAACGAACAAGTTTGAAGGAACCATGGAGGTAAAGCAAGCAGAGTCAGGGAGAGCACTATGGTCCTTGGTGCATTGAGGAATAGGTGAAAATATAGGTCATTGTCTGTTAAGGAAGAGATTCATATGTCTGGGTTCAGTAGTCCCAGTGGAACCACATGAATGAGAGTCTTAGGTACTGAGTGTTTAAATGAAAGAAAAATGATGCATGTGTAATAAATGAAATGCCTGAGGACAATACATAGGGTCAGGTATGTAGATCATATAAGGAATGACAATGTAGGAGCAAGGTGTTGTTGAAAGTATGGTTTAATTAAGAAGGCAAACCATGGTATGATAAAAGTCTAGAAATTTCAGAAGGATGAACAAAAGACAAATGACTTTGAGGATCTACATGCTAGTGCTGGAAGAAGGAAGGGAAGAACACATTGGATATGGAGGAATGTAGAGAGAGGCTTTGAGGTATCAGAGTCTAAACATTCTATGTTTAGACTCTGATACCATATATATATATATATATATATATATATATATATATATATATTATATATATATATATATATATATATATATATATAAAATATATATATATATATAAAATATATATATAGGCAGCAGGTTTGGATGGTATTGCAGTGGGATTTATTAAAAAAGGGGGTGACTGTGTTGTTGACTGGTTGGTAAGGTTATTTAATGTGTGTATGACTCATGGTGAGGTGCCTGAGGATTGGCGGAATGCGTGCATAGTGCCATTGTACAAAGGCAAAGGGGATAAGAGTGAGTGCTCAAATTACAGAGGTATAAGTTGTTGAGTATTCCTGGTAAATTATATGGGAGGATATTGATTGAGAGGGTGAAGGCATGTACAGAGCATCAGATTGGGGAAGAGCAGTGTGGTTTCAGAAGTGGTAGAGGATGTGTGGATCAAGTGTTTGCTTTGAAGAATGTATGTGAGAAATACTTAGAAAAGCAAATGGATTTGTATGTAGCATTTATGGATCTGGAGAAGGCATATGATAGAGTTGATAGAGATGATCTGTGGAAGGTATTAAGAATATATGGTGTGGGAGGCAAGTTGTTAGAAGCAGTGAAAGGTTTTTATCGAGGATGTAAGGCATGTGTACGTGTAGGAAGAGAGGAAAGTGATTGTTCTCAGTGAATGTAGGTTTGCGGCAGGGGTGTGTGATGTCTCCATGGTTGTTTAATTTGTTTATGGATGGGGTTGTTAGGGAGGTAAATGCAAGAGTCTTGGAAAGAGGGGCAAGTATGAAGTCTGTTGGGGATGAGAGAGCTTGGGAAGTGAGTCAGTTGTTGTTCGCTGATGATACAGCGCTGATGGCTGATTCATGTGAGAAACTGCAGAAGCTGGTGACGGAGTTTGGTAAAGTGTGTGGAAGAAGAAAGTTAAGAGTAAATGTGAATAAGAGCAAGGTTATTAGGTACAGTAGGGTTGAGGGTCAAGTCAATTGGGAGGTGAGTTTTGAATGGAGAAAAACTGGAGGAAGTGAAGTGTTTTAGATATCTGGGAGTGGATCTGTCAGCGGATGGAACCATGGAAGCGGAAGTGGATCATAGGGTGGGGGAGGGGGCGAAAATTTTGGGAGCCTTGAAAAATGTGTGGAAGTCGAGAACATTATCCCGGAAAGCAAAAATGGGTATATTTGAAGGAATAGTGGTTCCAACAATGTTGTATGGTTGCGAGGCGTGGGCTATGGATAGAGTTGTTCGCAGGAGGATGGATGTGCTGGAAATGAGATGTTTGAGGACAATGTGTGGTGTGAGGTGGTTTGATCGAGTAAGTAACGTAAGGTAAGAGAGATGTGTGGAAATAAAAAGAGCGTGGTTGAGAGAGCAGAAGAGGGTGTTTTGAAATGGTTTGGGCACATGGAGAGAATGAGTGAGGAAAGATTGACCAAGAGGATATATGTGTCGGAGGTGGAGGGAACGAGGAGAAGAGGGAGACCAATTTGGAGGTGGAAAGATGGAGTGAAAAAGATTTTGTGTGATCGGGGCTTGAACATACAGGAGTGTGAAAGGAGGGCAAGGAATAGAGTGAATGGAGCGATGTGGTATACAGGGGTTGACGTGCTGTCAGTGGATTGAATCAAGGCATGTGAAGCGTCCGGGGTAAACCATGGAAAGCTGTGTAGGTGTGTATATTTGCGTGTGTGGACGTGTGTATGTACATGTGTATGGGGGGGGGTTGGGCCATTTCTTTCGTCTGTTTCCTTGCGCTACCTCGCAAATGCGGGAGACAGCGACAAAGTATAAAAAAAAAAAAAAAAAAAAAATATATATATATATATATATATATAATATATATATATAATATATATATATATATATATATATATATATATATATATATATATATATATATATATATGCTTTGAGTTATCAGGGAATAAAATGCAGGAGGGTAAAGCAAATCAGCGATGTGGTTTACAAGGGGAACATGCTGTCAGTGAGCTGAACGAGTGCATGTGAATTGGTCAGGAGAAACCACTCAAAGGTCTGCAGGGCAAGTGTTTAAGAGGAGGGTTCTGGTAATGGCGTATTATAGGAGAAAGCTAATCTATATTTTTAGTTCATGTGATGTTCTGTTGTCATTTGTAATGTGAATGAATTACTTGACACTTTTTGTATTTGCCACTTTTTGTGTGTATTTATTTTTCCCAGATGTATCACTGGCAATTTGGTAGGCTTCAAGTAAAGTGATTTATTGTTCATATCCCTATCCCCTATCCCCTGGATAGGGGAGAAAGAATACTTCCCACGTATTCCCTGCGTGTCGTAGAAGGCGACTAAAAGGGGAGGGAGCGGGGGGCTGGAAATCCTCCCCTCTCACTTTTTTTTTTTAATTTTCCAAAAGAGGGAACAGAGAAGGGGCCCAGGTGAGGATATTCCCTCAAGGGCCCAGTCCTTTTTTCTCAACGCTACCTCGCTAATGCGGGAAATGGCGAATAGTATGAAAAAAAAAAAAAATATATGTATATATATATATATATATTTATAATATATATATAATATATATATATAATATATATATATATATATATATATATATATATATATATATATATAATATTATATATATATATATATATATATATATATATATACATATATATCCATATACATCTATATATATATATATATATATATATATATATATATATATATATATATATATAATATCGTATTTATTTATTCAATTTGCTTTGTCGCTGTCTCCCGCGTTTGCGAGGTAGCGCGAGGAAACAGACGAAAGAAATGGCCCAACCCACCCCTATACACATGTATATACATACACGTCCACACACACAAATATACATACCTATCCATCTCAATGTACACATATATATACACACCATAGCTCCGTTTCTACATCTAGGCCCCACAAAACTTTCCTTGGTCTAACCTAGACGCTTCACATGCTCTGGTTCAATCCACTGACAAGACGACGACCCCGGTATACAACATCGTTCCAATTTACTCTATTCCTTGCACGCCTTCCACACTGCTGCATGTTCATTTCCAGATCGCTCAAAATGTTTTTCATTCCATCCTTCCACCTCCAATTTGCTCTCTCATTTCTCCTCGTTCCCTCCGCCGCTGACACATATATCCATTTCGTCAATCTTTCATCACTCATTCTCTCCATTTGGCCAAAACATTTTCAATACCCCCCTTCTGCTCTCTCAACTACACTCCTTTTATTACCTCACATCTCTCTTACCCTCCGTTACTCTCATTAATGTGGACTTGGCTGTCTTTTCCTAGAGCTTCCTTGCGCGTGCGCCCGGGGAGGAGGGTGCTATTTCATGTTTTGGGGGAGTGGGTACGGCAGCAACTATGAATATGTATATATGTATATATGTATATGCCTGTGTAAGTATATGTATGTATAAAGCTGAAATGTACAGGAATGTATATGTGCATGTTTGGCGTTTATGTATATGTATGCGTATGTGAGTGGGTTGGGCCATTCTTTAATCTGTTTCCTTGAGCTACCTTGCTAACGAATTCAGCTCCATAACAACCCCATCCATACACAAATTAAACAACCATGGAGATATCACGCACCCCTGCCGCAAACCAACATTCACTGAGAACCAATCATTTTCCCCTCTTCCTACTCGTACACATGCCTTACATCCTCGATAAAAACTTTTCACTGCTTCTAACAACTTACCTCCCACACCATATATTTTTTAATACCTTCCACAGAGCATCTCTATCAACTCTCATTATTTCTCACATACATTCTTCAAAGCAAACACCTGATCCACACATCCTCTACCACTTCTGAAACCACACTGCTCTTCCCCAATCTGATGCTTTGTACATGCCTTCACCCTCTCAGTCAATACCCTCCCATATAGTTTCCCAGGAACACTCAACAGACTTATACCTCTGTAATTTGAATACTCACTCTTATCCCCTTTGCCTTTGTACAATGGCACTATGCAAGCATTTCGCCAGTACTCAGGCACCTCACTATGAATCATACATACATTAAATAACCTTACCAACCAGTCAACAATACAGTCACCCCTTCTTTAATAAATTCCACAGCAATACTATCCAAACCTCCTGCCTTGCCGGCTTTCAATTTCTGCAAAGCTTTTACTACCTCTTCTCTGTTTACCAAATCATTCTCCCTAAACCTCTCACTTTGCACACCACCTCGCCCAAAACACCCTATCTCTGCCACTCTATTTTCAAACATATTCATCAAACTTTCAAAATACTCACTCCATCTCCTTCTAACATCACCACTACTTGTTATCACCTCCCCATTAGCCCCCTTCACTGATGTTCCTATTTGTTCCCTTGTCTTACGCACTTTATTTACTTCCTTCCAAAACTCTTCATATTCTCCCTAAAATTTAATGATACTCTCTCACCCCAACTCTCATTTGCCCTCTTTTCGCCTCTTGCACCTTCTGTTGACCTCCTGCCTCTTTCGTTTATATATCTCTCGGTCATTTCTACTATTTCCCCCGCAAAAATCGCCCAAATGCCTCTCTCTTCTCTTTCCCGAATAATCTTACTTGTTCATCCCACCTCTCAGTACCCTTTCTAATCTGCCCACCTCCAAGCTTCTCATGCCACAAGCATCTTTTGCGCAAGCCATCACTCCTTCCCATAAATGCATCCCATTCCTCCCCCACTCCCCTTACGTCCTTTGTTCTCACCTTTTTCCATTCTGTACTCAGTCTCTCATGGCACTTCCTCACACAAGTCTCCTTCCCAAGTTCACTTACTCTAACCACTCTCTTCACCCTAACATTCTCTCTTCTTTTCTGAAAACCTCTACAAATCTTCACCTACGCCTCCACAAGATAATGATCAGACATCCCTCCAGTTGCACCTCTCAGCACATTAACATTCAAAAGTCTCTCTCTCGCGCGCCTATCAATTAACACGTGATCCAATAACGCTCTCTGGCCATCTTTCCTGCTTACATACGCATACTTATGTATATCTCTCTTTTAATCCAGGTAATCCGAATCACTAATTCTTTTATAAAACACGCATATAATATATATAATATATATAATATATATATATATATTATATATATATATATATATATAATATATATATATATATATATATATATATATATATATGGGAGGGTATTGATTGAGAGGGTGAAGGCATGTACAGGGTATCAGATTGGGGAGAGCAGTGTGGTTTCAGAAGTGGTAGAGGATATGTGGATCAGGTGTTTGCTTTGAAGAATGTATGTGAGAAATACTTAGAAAAGCAAATGGATTTGTATGTAGCATTTATGGATCTGGAGAAGGCATATGATAGAGTTGATAGAGATGCTCTGTGGAAGGTATTAAGAATATATTGTGTGGGAGGCAAGTTGTTAGAAGCAGTGAAAAGTTTTTATCGAGGATGTAAGGCATGTGTACCTGTAGGAAGAGAGGAAAGTGAGTGGTTCTCAATGAATGTAGGTTTGCGGCAGGGGTGTGTGATGTCTCCTTGGTTGTTTAATTTGTTTATGGATGGGGTTGTTAGGGAGGTGAATGCAAGAGTTTTGGAAAGAGGGGCAAATATGAGGTCTGTTGTGGATGAGAGAGCTTGGGAAGTGAGTCAGTTGTTGTTCGCTGATGATACAGCGTTGGTTGCTGATTCATGTGAGAAACTGCAGAAGCTGGTGACTGAGTTTGGTAAAATGTGTGAAAGAAGAAAGTTAAGAGTAAATGTGAATAAGAGCAAGGTAATTAGGTACAGTAGGGTTGAGGGTCAAGTCAATTGGGAGGTAAGTTTGAATGGAGAAAAACTGGAGGAAGTAAAGTGTTTTAGATATCTGGGAGTGGATCTGGCAGCGGGTGGAACCATGGAAGCGGAAGTGCATCATAGGGTGGGGGAGGGGGCGAAAATCCTGGCAGCCTTGAAGAATGTGTGGAAGTCGAGAACATTATCTCGGAAAGCAAAAATGGGTATATTTGAAGGAATAGTGGTTCCAACAATGTTGTATGGTTGCGAGGCGTGGGCTATGGATGGAGTTGTGCGCAGGAGGATGGATGTGCTGGAAATGAGATGTTTGAGGACAATATGTGGTGTGAGGTGGTTTGATCGAGTAAGTAACGTAAGGGTAAGAAAGATGTGTGGAAATGAAAAGAGCGTGGTTGAGAGAGCAGAAGAGGGTGTTTTGAAATGGTTTGGGCACATGGAGAGAATGAGTGAGGAAAGATTGACCAAGAGGATATATGTTTCGGAGGTGGAGGGAACGAGGAGAAGTGGGAGACCAAATTGGAGGTGGAAAGACGGAGTGAAAAAGATTTTGTGTGATCGGGGCCTGAAGATGCAGGAGGGTGAAAGGAGGGCAAGGAATAGAGTGAACTGGATCGATGTGGTATACCGGGGTTGACGTGCTGTCAGTGGATTGAATCAGGGCATGTGAAGCGTCTGGGGTAAACCATGGAAAGCTGTGTAGGTATGTATATTTGCGTGTGTGGACGTATGTATATACATGTGTATGGGGGTGGGTTGGGCCATTTCTTTCGTCTGTTTCCTTGCGCTACCTCGCAAACGCGGGAGACAGCGACAAAGCAAAAAAAAAAAAAAAGAAGAAAAATATATGTATGAACTTTTGTGCTGAACTCGAGCGGCCAGTGAATGAGTTACGGTCAGGAATGCTGAACACTGCACCAGGGAGGTTCACGACACATCACATTATGTTACGACATTTATAAATGAATCAGAAAACTTGGAGGCAATGAAACCCTCGCCCACCTCTCTACTCCCGTAGTTTAACATGATCCAAATCATATGTTGCCTTATGGTGCTCACAGTTCCACCGAAGCCCAGTTGCGACGTGGGTTGTATTCGTTAAAACAAGTTACGTGAGCAAGTTTGATTTTCATATACAAATAATATACACATACCGTTTTCTGTTGCTTTCCTACAACTTTTGCAACTAACGTTTCTTTGCATGTTGGCGTGATCGAAAGGGAGTATTGTCTCCACCATAAGAATCACATGAAGAAGACACATGACGCTCAGGTTTCACGCTAGGAACTTTATAAAGTGAGGTCTAGTGTCGACAGTCTGGTGCAGCGATGGCTGTTGGTACGAGGACTCGATTTCTAGGATCACAGCACGTCTGCTACTCCCTCAGGAGAGTGATAAAGAATCTCGCCGGGTAGGATTTGATTTGATTTGTGCCGGCGTCCCCGACAAGTTTATTGTGCACCCTATGCTCATCCTGTGAGCGGTAGAGCAAAAGGATTACAGAGGTCGCAAAGGTTCTTTGTCAGACCCCAGTGGGTGTTGATATTACATAAGTTGTTACAAAATTTGTTCGTTGTATAAGCTTTGTTACATATACTTAGTCTCTCATATAGTAATTTTTACCGACTCGATGCAAACAGTAGATTTAATCTTAGAATTTCAGGTATTCATCAACAATAAGGTGTTGTGACAATTCTTGCCCTATTTTTTTTTTCAAATTTTAAGACATAGTGTTCTATCCTGAGTTAGCCATAAACTTTATGGTTCACACGATTAACATGAAATAAGCTAAGTCGCCAGTAGTACCTGCAGCTTGACTTTAGCAGTTACAGAATCATGTAATCTGTTGATCTTATTACTTTCTCCACATACATATTTTCTCTTGCTAATTTTACTGTGATGGGAGATGCTTCTAATTGCGCTTCTCTGTAATTGTCCATTTCCTACAGGGAGGTCTGTTAAGTCCTTTCTCATTACAGTTTTGAGGATTTTGATTGACAGCCTAATGTTTTTTCAACTTCTTTACTAAGTGCAAGTTTAATTAGAATATCAACATTCTCATGCTCACGTAGGCATTTATGAGATTGGTATATATATATATATATATATATATATATATATATATATATATATATATATATATATATATATATATATATTTTTTTTTTTTTTTTTTTTATACTTTGTCGCTGTCTCCCGCGTTTACGAGGTAGCGCAAGGAAACAGACGAAAGAAATGGCCCAACCCCCCCCCATACACATGCACATACACACGTCCACACACGCAAATATACATACCTACACAGCTTTCCATGGTTTACCCCAGACGCTTCACATGCCTTGATTCAATCCACTGACAGCACGTCAACCCCTGTATACCACATCGCTCCAATTCACTCTATTCCTTGCCCTCCTTTCACCCTCCTGCATGTTCAGGCCCCGATCACACAAAATCTTTTTCACTCCATCTTTCCACCTCCAATTTGGTCTCCCTCTTCTCCTCGTTCCCTCCACCTCCGACACATATATCCTCTTGGTCAATCTTTCCTCACTCATTCTCTCCATGTGCCCAAACCATTTCAAAACACCCTCTTCTGCTCTCTCAACCACGCTCTTTTTATTTCCACACATCTCTCTTACCCTTACGTTACTTACTCGATCAAACCACCTCACACCACACATTGTCCTCAAACATATATATATATATATATATATATATATATATATATATATATATATATATATATATATATATATATATATATATATATATATATATATATATATATATATATATATATGTATATATATATATATATATATCTTTCTTTCAAACTATTCGCCATTTCCCGCATTAGCGAGGTAGCGTTAAGAACAGAGGACTGGGCCTTTGAGGGAATACCCTCACCTGGCCCAATTCTCTGTTCCTTCTTTTGGAAAATTAAAAAAAAAAACGAGAGGGGAGGATTTCCAGCCCCCCGCTCCCTCCCCTTTTAGTCGCCTTCTACGACACGCAGGGAATACGTGGGAAGTATTCTTTCTCCCCTATCCCCAGGGATAGGGGAGAAAACAGAGTGGAGGAAGGTAAACATGAGGATTTCTGAGCTAGAAGCAGGTCTACAGTACACTGGGAAGGATATGGGCCTAGGAAGCGAGTCATTTGCTGTTTGTAGATGAGACAGTTATAGAGGCAGACCTCCTGAGAGAAACTCCAGAAGCTGATGTCTGAGTTTGGGAGTGTGTAAGGAAAGAGGAAGTTAAAGTCAACATCAACAAATGGTAATAACGTGTAACATGGGGTCGAAACAGAACAGTGTGAGTATGGGAGCATGGAGTATTTTAAGTACTTGGGAACGAACAAGTTTGAAGGAACCATGGAGGTAAAGCAAGCAGAGTCAGGGAGAGCACTATGGTCCTTGGTGCATTGAGGAATAGGTGAAAATATAGGTCATTGTCTGTTAAGGAAGAGATTCATATGTCTGGGTTCAGTAGTCCCAGTGGAACCACATGAATGAGAGTCTTAGGTACTGAGTGTTTAAATGAAAGAAAAATGATGCATGTGTAATAAATGAAATGCCTGAGGACAATACATAGGGTCAGGTATGTAGATCATATAAGGAATGACAATGTAGGAGCAAGGTGTTGTTGAAAGTATGGTTTAATTAAGAAGGCAAACCATGGTATGATAAAAGTCTAGAAATTTCAGAAGGATGAACAAAAGACAAATGACTTTGAGGATCTACATGCTAGTGCTGGAAGAAGGAAGGGAAGAACACATTGGATATGGAGGAATGTAGAGAGAGGCTTTGAGGTATCAGAGTCTAAACATTCTATGTTTAGACTCTGATACCATATATATATATATATATATATATATATATATATATATATATATATATATATATATATATATATATATATATATATATATATATATATATATATATATATATATAGGCAGCAGGTTTGGATGGTATTGCAGTGGGATTTATTAAAAAAGGGGGTGACTGTGTTGTTGACTGGTTGGTAAGGTTATTTAATGTGTGTATGACTCATGGTGAGGTGCCTGAGGATTGGCGGAATGCGTGCATAGTGCCATTGTACAAAGGCAAAGGGGATAAGAGTGAGTGCTCAAATTACAGAGGTATAAGTTTGTTGAGTATTCCTGGTAAATTATATGGGAGGATATTGATTGAGAGGGTGAAGGCATGTACAGAGCATCAGATTGGGGAAGAGCAGTGTGGTTTCAGAAGTGGTAGAGGATGTGTGGATCAAGTGTTTGCTTTGAAGAATGTATGTGAGAAATACTTAGAAAAGCAAATGGATTTGTATGTAGCATTTATGGATCTGGAGAAGGCATATGATAGAGTTGATAGAGATGATCTGTGGAAGGTATTAAGAATATATGGTGTGGGAGGCAAGTTGTTAGAAGCAGTGAAAGGTTTTTATCGAGGATGTAAGGCATGTGTACGTGTAGGAAGAGAGGAAAGTGATTGGTTCTCAGTGAATGTAGGTTTGCGGCAGGGGTGTGTGATGTCTCCATGGTTGTTTAATTTGTTTATGGATGGGGTTGTTAGGGAGGTAAATGCAAGAGTCTTGGAAAGAGGGGCAAGTATGAAGTCTGTTGGGGATGAGAGAGCTTGGGAAGTGAGTCAGTTGTTGTTCGCTGATGATACAGCGCTGATGGCTGATTCATGTGAGAAACTGCAGAAGCTGGTGACGGAGTTTGGTAAAGTGTGTGGAAGAAGAAAGTTAAGAGTAAATGTGAATAAGAGCAAGGTTATTAGGTACAGTAGGGTTGAGGGTCAAGTCAATTGGGAGGTGAGTTTGAATGGAGAAAAACTGGAGGAAGTGAAGTGTTTTAGATATCTGGGAGTGGATCTGTCAGCGGATGGAACCATGGAAGCGGAAGTGGATCATAGGGTGGGGGAGGGGGCGAAAATTTTGGGAGCCTTGAAAAATGTGTGGAAGTCGAGAACATTATCCCGGAAAGCAAAAATGGGTATATTTGAAGGAATAGTGGTTCCAACAATGTTGTATGGTTGCGAGGCGTGGGCTATGGATAGAGTTGTTCGCAGGAGGATGGATGTGCTGGAAATGAGATGTTTGAGGACAATGTGTGGTGTGAGGTGGTTTGATCGAGTAAGTAACGTAAGGGTAAGAGAGATGTGTGGAAATAAAAAGAGCGTGGTTGAGAGAGCAGAAGAGGGTGTTTTGAAATGGTTTGGGCACATGGAGAGAATGAGTGAGGAAAGATTGACCAAGAGGATATATGTGTCGGAGGTGGAGGGAACGAGGAGAAGAGGGAGACCAATTTGGAGGTGGAAAGATGGAGTGAAAAGGATTTTGTGTGATCGGGGCCTGAACATGCAGGAGGGTGAAAGGAGGGCAAGGAATAGAGTGAATTGGAGCGATGTGGTATACAGGGGTTGACGTGCTGTCAGTGGATTGAATCAAGGCATGTGAAGCGTCCGGGGTAAACCATGGAAAGCTGTGTAGGTGTGTATATTTGCGTGTGTGGACGTGTGTATGTACATGTGTATGGGGGGGGGTTGGGCCATTTCTTTCGTCTGTTTCCTTGCGCTACCTCGCAAATGCGGGAGACAGCGACAAAGTATAAAAAAAAAAAAAAAAAAAAAAATATATATATATATATATATATATATATATATATATATATATATATATATATATATATATATATATATATATATATATATATATATATATATATGCTTTGAGTTATCAGGGAATAAAATGCAGGAGGGTAAAGCAAATCAGCGATGTGGTTTACAAGGGGAACATGCTGTCAGTGAGCTGAACGAGTGCATGTGAATTGGTCAGGAGAAACCACTCAAAGGTCTGCAGGGCAAGTGTTTAAGAGGAGGGTTCTGGTAATGGCGTATTATAGGAGAAAGCTAATCTATATTTTTAGTTCATGTGATGTTCTGTTGTCATTTGTAATGTGAATGAATTACTTGACACTTTTTGTATTTGCCACTTTTTGTGTGTATTTATTTTTCCCAGATGTATCACTGGCAATTTGGTAGGCTTTCAAGTAAAGTGATTTATTGTTCATATCCCTATCCCCTATCCCCTGGATAGGGGAGAAAGAATACTTCCCACGTATTCCCTGCGTGTCGTAGAAGGCGACTAAAAGGGGAGGGAGCGGGGGGCTGGAAATCCTCCCCTCTCACTTTTTTTTTTAATTTTCCAAAAGAGGGAACAGAGAAGGGGCCCAGGTGAGGATATTCCCTCAAGGGCCCAGTCCTTTTTTCTCAACGCTACCTCGCTAATGCGGGAAATGGCGAATAGTATGAAAAAAAAAAAAATATATGTATATATATATATATATATTTATATATATATATATATATATATATATATATATATATATATATATATATATATATATATATATATATATATATATATATATATATATATATATATATATATATATATACATATATATCCATATACATCTATATATATATATATATATATATATATATATATATATATATATATATATATATCGTATTTATTTATTCAATTTGCTTTGTCGCTGTCTCCCGCGTTTGCGAGGTAGCGCGAGGAAACAGACGAAAGAAATGGCCCAACCCACCCCTATACACATGTATATACATACACGTCCACACACACAAATATACATACCTATCCATCTCAATGTACACATATATATACACACCATAGCTCCGTTTCTACATCTAGGCCCCACAAAACTTTCCTTGGTCTAACCTAGACGCTTCACATGCTCTGGTTCAATCCACTGACAAGACGACGACCCCGGTATACAACATCGTTCCAATTTACTCTATTCCTTGCACGCCTTCCACACTGCTGCATGTTCATTTCCAGATCGCTCAAAATGTTTTTCATTCCATCCTTCCACCTCCAATTTGCTCTCTCATTTCTCCTCGTTCCCTCCGCCGCTGACACATATATCCATTTCGTCAATCTTTCATCACTCATTCTCTCCATTTGGCCAAAACATTTCAATACCCCCCTTCTGCTCTCTCAACTACACTCCTTTTATTACCTCACATCTCTCTTACCCTCTCGTTACTCTCATTAATGTGGACTTGGCTGTCTTTTCCTAGAGCTTCCTTGCGCGTGCGCCCGGGGGAGGAGGGTGCTATTTCATGTTTGGTGGAGTGGGTACGGCAGCAACTATGAATATGTATATATGTATATATGTATATGCCTGTGTAAGTATATGTATGTATACGCTGAAATGTACAGGAATGTATATGTGCATGTTTGGGCGTTTATGTATATGTATGCGTATGTGAGTGGGTTGGGCCATTCTTTAATCTGTTTCCTTGAGCTACCTTGCTAACGAATTCAGCTCCATAACAACCCCATCCATACACAAATTAAACAACCATGGAGATATCACGCACCCCTGCCGCAAACCAACATTCACTGAGAACCAATCATTTTCCTCTCTTCCTACTCGTACACATGCCTTACATCCTCGATAAAAACTTTTCACTGCTTCTAACAACTTACCTCCCACACCATATATTTTTAATACCTTCCACAGAGCATCTCTATCAACTCTCATTATTTCTCACATACATTCTTCAAAGCAAACACCTGATCCACACATCCTCTACCACTTCTGAAACCACACTGCTCTTCCCCAATCTGATGCTTTGTACATGCCTTCACCCTCTCAGTCAATACCCTCCCATATAGTTTCCCAGGAACACTCAACAGACTTATACCTCTGTAATTTGAATACTCACTCTTATCCCCTTTGCCTTTGTACAATGGCACTATGCAAGCATTTCGCCAGTACTCAGGCACCTCACTATGAATCATACATACATTAAATAACCTTACCAACCAGTCAACAATACAGTCACCCCTTCTTTAATAAATTCCACTGCAATACTATCCAAACCTCCTGCCTTGCCGGCTTTCAATTTCTGCAAAGCTTTTACTACCTCTTCTCTGTTTACCAAATCATTCTCCCTAAACCTCTCACTTTGCACACCACCTCGCCCAAAACACCCTATCTCTGCCACTCTATTTTCAAACATATTCATCAAACTTTCAAAATACTCACTCCATCTCCTTCTAACATCACCACTACTTGTTATCACCTCCCCATTAGCCCCCTTCACTGATGTTCCTATTTGTTCCCTTGTCTTACGCACTTTATTTACTTCCTTCCAAAACATCTTCATATTCTCCCTAAAATTTAATGATACTCTCTCACCCCAACTCTCATTTGCCCTCTTTTTCGCCTCTTGCACCCTTCTGTTGACCTCCTGCCTCTTTCGTTTATATATCTCTCGGTCATTTCTACTATTTCCCCGCAAAAATCGCCCAAATGCCTCTCTCTTCTCTTTCCCGAATAATCTTACTTGTTCATCCCACCTCTCAGTACCCTTTCTAATCTGCCCACCTCCCAAGCTTCTCATGCCACAAGCATCTTTTGCGCAAGCCATCACTCCTTCCATAAATGCATCCCATTCCTCCCCCACTCCCCTTACGTCCTTTGTTCTCACCTTTTTCCATTCTGTACTCAGTCTCTCATGGCACTTCCTCACACAAGTCTCCTTCCCAAGTTCACTTACTCTAACCACTCTCTTCACCCTAACATTCTCTCTTCTTTTCTGAAAACCTCTACAAATCTTCACCTACGCCTCCACAAGATAATGATCAGACATCCCTCCAGTTGCACCTCTCAGCACATTAACATTCAAAAGTCTCTCTCTCGCGCGCCTATCAATTAACACGTGATCCAATAACGCTCTCTGGCCATCTTTCCTGCTTACATACGCATACTTATGTATATCTCTCTTTTTAATCCAGGTAATCCGAATCACTAATTCTTTTATAAACACGCATATATATATATATATATATATATATATATATATATATATATATACATATATATATATATATATATATAGTGCACATGACCGCGCACTTTCGAAGCACACATATCACCCTCCAACAGCCAGTGTTCGAACCCAGGACCTTTCGTTTGGTAGTTGGGAACGTGACGGCTAGGCTATGATTGCCCCCTAATAGGGAAATGACTATCCGATTACAAGTAATGGAGTACCCTTCGTCTCACATCCATGAGCAAAGGACTGTACACCGATCAAATCCTATCAGGCTCTCATGGAAAACGAGGACAGGTATATTTGGCGAAACAGATGTGAAGGATTGGAAGAAAGAAGTCTAGGTACAGGTGCCGCTGAGGTAGTGCACAGTTGCCGGAGGGAGCTACATGTGAATAAGGACGCGTTTGAAGATTAGACACAGGGGTGAAGGTTACAGATATATGTGAAGGTTAGACACAGGTATGAAGGTTAGACAAAGGTGTGAAGATTAGAGACAGGTATGAAGGTTAGACATAGGTGTGAGGGTCAGACGTATGTGTGAATGTTAAACACAGGTATGAAGCTTAGACACAGATGTGAAGCTTAGACACAGATGTGAAGGCTAGACACAGGTGTGAAGGTTAGACACAGGTGTGAAGGTTAGACACAAGTGCGAAGGTTAGACACAAGTGTGAAGGTTAGAACACGGGTATGAAGGCTGGACACATGGGTGAAGGTCAGACGCAGGTGTGAAGGTTACACCCTGGTGTGAAGGCTTGACAAATGTGTGAAGGTTAGACATAAGTGTGAAGGTTAGACACAGGTGTGAGGGGTAGACACAGGTATGAAGGTTAGACACATGTGTGAAGGTTAGGCAAGGTGTGAAGGTTTGGACAGGAAGCGTGAAAAAGCCATTGTAGGCAGATGATGGTAAATGTCCATGTTTGAGTTAGATGATAAGAATTAACAAACTTCATTATACACAAGTTAATGGTATATATCATATTGGTATAGCATGACATACATGCACCACCACCCTCTGATCTACTGCCTCACCTATAACTCAACTTGCCCAGTCTCATAAGCTGCTCGCCCAACTCACCCACTACCTCACAGCTTCCTCAAACATCCCTTACCTCCCTTTTCTTCATCCTTCACCTTCTCTTCCCCCTTTCCCTCTCCCCCTCATAGATACCTCCCCTAGCCCTTACCACCACTCTCGTACTTCTCCAGTCTGGCCCCCAGCTCACCCCTGCACGACCGGCCTGTCATTTAAAGACCGGTGATCACTACCATAAATTTCCACCACCAACAGCACGAGACTCGCCGCCACAGTGTGTTCACCCATGGTCGCCTCAAGTCCTTGGTCAGCAGACGTTGTTCTTAATAATTTCCCTTCTTACTTCGTGATGTTGTCTCCTAGTCTCTTTTCCTTCTTGCATTTGATACTGAATTTGCTTTCACAATAATATGTTTGTCTTATTCAGTCCTCTTTACTTTTCTTTGTCATAAGCTTTCTTATTCATATTTTTTTCTCTCACGCTGCATCTTATATATACATTCTCTTATTTACTATATCTTTTTCTCTTTCTCATGCTTTGTTTTCATTATTTCTTTTACCGTTATTTTCTACCATTCTCATTATTTGTCAGCCTTTGTCTCCTTTTATTATATATTGGTCTTCCTTGATCCTCAAATGTTATCCTTTAATATCATCATTTTTCCCATTGTAGCCTTTTTTATTAGCACCCACTTGTCTTAGATCTTGGATTCGTAGTAAGAGTCGATATTTCTAATGTGTGTTTTCCTGCTGCTTTGGAGTACATTGTCCCACTCAAGCGCATATATTACGAGCAAAGTCCATTCCTCAGTTGACATTCCCTTCGATTCCGGCATTTTGTACTTCACTCATAGGCATAAGCAAGCATTTTTTTTATACTAATTTGCTGTATCCCGCGTTAGCGAGCTAGCCCAAGGAACAGACGGAAAAAAGGCCTTATTCGCTCACAACCTTTTTATCTGTCATGTTAACCTACCGCACTCGTCATACCATCTTCTCACGTGCAACATACGCTTACCTCTCTTTCCCTCCCTTTTCTCCTTATAAAACTATAAACATAAACATGATAGAATCCAAGAACATCATGGCCCCATATGGATCCCCAGCGTCATGGGATGCTTAGAATCTTCAATTTTTCGCTTGTTTCTATAGGAAGTTAGAGAAAAGGCTCAAGCTGCATCAATACCAGCCCCTCCTTCCCATGATCTTTGTTCCCCTAATCGACCTGGCTCTTGCTTCCAATCCATCTACCATCACTCGTAGTCTCTCTAGTGACCTTTCTTCTGTTGGACACCATCTGTCTGCTGCCTCTTCCGGTGTTTTACCTTTCTAAAAGAACTACTGTCTTATGATGTTCTCGTGGCATCATCTTCACTCAATATTTCTTTTCAAAGTAGAGGTTTGTGCTTATTCCAGTAAGATCAAGCATGTTATTCAAACCTGGACGTCATCTGCGTTAAGATGTGCCTTTTTAAATGTTTCCTTTATCTTTCCTGTTGCTCCCTTAATTCCATAAATTCTACTTTCTATGGCTGCCTAAATTCCTACCACGAGGTCATGAAAACATTTCACCCACAAGCTGTTGTCTTCTGCTTATGGAGCTTGAACGTACACCATAGAGAATGTTTGATACCTGCCGTATAGAAGATGGAGTATAAGTCCTCATGGATCTGAAGGAAACTTATGATCTGGAGTAAACTTTTATCCATTCTACCCACGGGTCAGACCGTTACAACCACGCTCCTAACACTTCCATAATACTGGCTGTACTGACTCGAGAAACTTTTCTTTTCTACCTTAGGAAGGCTAATGCCTCGCCTCTGGTAGTTATCGTTGCGGATACGGAGGCAAATATCCCACCTTCCTCTAAGACGACCGCTTCGTCAAATCCTTGGTTCAGTCGTTCCTGTTCTGGGGCCATTCGGACCTGGAAAACTTTTTGTCTTCCGACTCATTTCGGTTTTCATCTTTGCCCAAAATTACTACCACTATGCTATCTGTGAGGCGAAGTGTTCTTTTACCCAAAAGAGGTGTGAAAACATCCCCTCTCTATTCGTTGGTATATCCCCGTGCTCTTTAGTTGAAAACTATTTCTCTTTCGTATTAAGTTATCTTCACTTTTCCATTTTGACGATACTATAACTGTAATTCTCATTGAGAAAGGAACCCTTCTTGGTTCTTTCTTTTTCCCCGACACTCTCTTGGATGATTCTAAATTTCCTTCATCTACAGATGTTACTTTTACTGACCTCATGCTCATCTTTGTGATCTCTTTTCGTACAATCTAAAGATCACTGCTCTCGCTCTGAACTCAGGTAAGGCGTGTGGACCAGATGACAATCCTTCCTTGTGTCTTGAGGGAAGTGTGCCTCTGAACCTGAGCCTTGTTCGCATTTTTCATTCTAACCCTTCCAGTCATCATCACGTTTCTCTGACTTCTTCTATTTCCAAAGTCTATAATCTATTTTTCAATATTCCTGCCTCTTTTAAACAACGTATCTGATAATTTTCTCTCTAAACGTCAGTGTGGCTTTCGCAAGGCAAAATCCATCAATGATATTATTTCCCATCTTCCTTTATCTGTTCATCATCTTCGAGAGACTTTGGAGAAACCAGAATTGATACCCTTGCTTTGTTAAAAGCTTTGAATAGGACATAGCACCGGGGCCTCATCTTCTAGCTAACCTTATGCTTTCCTCCCTCACTCGCTTTCCCCGTATCTACAGTACTCCCTGGTCAATCTGTGTCCGTAATTGCTCGTGAATCAACCTCTCCCTCTTACCCTCTGTCCCTCAGGGTTTCGTTCTGTCCCGAAAATTTTTCCTCCTTTTTATGAACAATTTACTTTCATCAACAGATAATCAGCTGCCTTCACACGCTGACCACACAACGCTACCCACATTCCTCCACGTCCATCTCCGCTTCATCACCTCCTGCTTGTTCTACGTCTCGTCTCGTCACAACTTCCTCTGTAAATACAGGCTTGGACAGGGATCACCTGTGGGGCAGACGTAGTCTGGTTAGGTTTAATGCCTCTAAAACAATTATCAGACCATCTTCCAACTCCACACAGGTTTTCCTTTCATCGCTCCAGACCTCAGGACAATATGGTAGCACTGGAACATTCAGCCTATCTTAGTTATCCCGAATAACTCAGATTGCTAAGTCTAAGAAACTGGGTGTCCTGTCAGATGCCACAAGGTTTTCCCCCTGAATCGTTGCTCCTTATGCACCCGATCCTTGCATGTACTTCTGCTCTAGCATCTGGGGAGGAGGGAGGGCGGAGGGAATTACTAGCTCTATATACTCAGTAGAGTCAAGCCATAGCAATCCGATTCATCAACTCTCTTAGGTCTGAATTCGAAACTTATCCCTGTGGCTCTATGCCATAGTGTTTTTTCTTGAGAGTTGGTTGCTAGATCACGTATTGCTCAGCATCTTTATAGGGTACATCATTACTCAGTTGCTCCTGGCAACTCGAGTGTGGACTGCTGTGATACCCGCTTCTTTTCCAACACCGCGGAGTTTCGAAATTCTTTACCCCCTCACATCTTTCTTTATGATTCAACCTCTCTCCCTTTCCTAAAAAGGCTGATTTACCATTTCAAAAACTTAATATATTTTTCCTCTTCCCTCCTAACTTCATCTCCTTAACCCTTATCATATTTCAATTGAGGCCTAACCTGGACACGGACTTTTGTCCAAGAGTGTAACTTTCCACGGGGAACAAGGTATGCATTCAGAATAGTCAGGCTGAAAGCCTACTGCAGGGGTCTGCAACCTTAATGAACTAGTCGGTCACTTTACAAGCAACTGATCAGTGATCGACTGCAACTGCCACAAGCGGTAAGTATGCAACATATTGCAAGAACTACATTAAAGGATTAAAATCTGATGTGGGCAATAATTAAATCAGGTATATATTGTACATTCATATGCACGAAACAAAAATTGAAGTAGAATACTATTTCTTTTTTCAGTCCCAAATAATGTATGATAAATAAGGTCTAATGAAAAGCAAGACACATATATCATAATACCTCAGCACGATCATTCAGAATCATTTACCTTTTCCCCTGGTCTTCACTATTTTCGCATATCCACCTTTCACTTTTACCGATAATGTAATGATAGAACCAAACTTGGTCACGTTCTCAAGCTTGCGGAAGCACGTCACACAGTCACATATTTTGAACGCTGTTCTCCCTTCTGTTGTGTCACAGTAAAAGTGTAAGTTTAAGTATCGATTACATATGCAAAATATCAATCGGTCATTTTCTCTCATTTAACGAGCTACCTGAAATAAACAAATTTTGAAGAGAATAAGGGAAAGTCTGTCGAAGATATAAAGCTATTCCTCATGCTTTGACATACCTCATTTCTTACTCTTGCTGACCCTTTATATATATAAATATACATATATATATATATATATATATATATATATATATATATATATATATATATATATATATATATATATATATATATATATATATATATATATATTATCCCTGGGGATAGGGGAGAAAGAATACTTCCCACGTATTCCCTGCGTGTCGTAGAAGGCGACTAAAAGGGGAGGGAGCGGGGGGCTGGAAATCCTCCCCTCTCGTCTTTTTTTTCTTTTTTCTTTTTTTTATTATCCAAAAGAAGGAACAGAGAAGGGGGCCAGGAGAGGAGATTCCCTCAAAGGCCCAGTCCTCTGTTCTTAGCGCTACCTTGCTAACGCGGGAAATGGCGAATAGTTTGAAAGAAAGAAAGATATATATATATATATATATATATATATATATATATATATATATATATATATATATATATATATATATATATATATATATATATATATATATCCCTGGGGATAGGGGAGAAAGAATACTTCCCACGTATAAATATATATATGTATCATATTCTCTAATGCTCACACAGCACGTTGTGTCCTTGCTTCTCTCCTTTTATACATCTATAGTAATTTTACCCTCCCTCCTCCCATGTGCACCCCTGTCTTTCACGTAAATCTTACAACCCTCACTATCCAAAAGGGAGAGTGTGTATCCCTTGCATCCATGTGTCTCTCTACACTCCATCTTATCCTTCATCACCCTCAGTAGTGTCCCTTCCCCTCCAGCGTCCACCCCTCCATCTTTCCCTCCTCCGCCGCCCATCCCTCATACCTAGGATCAAGTAACCGTGATAATTAAGGCTACACTAATGATCTCAGCGACGATGTAAGCCATACTGTACGTTGGACCGACAGACCAACACCCATTATCGTGATATTTATGTTCCCATCGTCCTCCCCCGCGCCGGGGTTCCGACACCCACTCACAATACAACCTAATTGGATTTTTCATTATTAAGGAAATTCGGAACATCTCTTGATATATGTATAGATGAGGGTGATCCTCCATCTGGGCCGGGAGAGGGAAGTGGACACAGGGGTTGCGACAGAATGTTCGCAGCGAGAGATTTATCGCAGTTACTGCTGTTGGGTGAGAGGGGTCACTAGAAAATGGGAGTCAGATGTTGCCGAAGGAGAAAACAGGCCGTCAACAGCACGTAGGGAAGTGCAGCAAAGGCGCAATTATGTTCATTTCGTATCTTAACTAACACTATCTTATGATAGTTTTCTTATAAATAAAATGAAGTTTAGAAATAACTTAAAAAACATTTCAGAGCTATAACCACAAAACGTGAATAATCTCCAGGAGTAGTTCGCCTTGAAGTAGATGATAAACTTTAGGAAGTTAACGTATTTGTTCCGACGGCGCACCGTTAAAGGTACTACAGTGATCTACGAGTAAGACAAACGTGAAGTAGGAATTTTTTTCCAAAAGTAATTCTCATACCAACTTTGAAATGAAATGATGCATCATCTTCAGATGCATTTTGAGTATATATATATATATATATATATATATATATATATATATATATATATATATATATATATATATATATATATATATATATATATATATATCTTTTTTTTAATTTTTTTATTTACATTTATTTATTATGCTTTGTCGCTGTTCTCCCGCGTTAGCAAGGTAGCGCAAGGAAACAGACAAAAGAATGGCCCAACCCACCTACATACACATGTATATATACACGTCCACACACGCACATATACATATATATACATTTCTACACTAACATATATATATATATACATACACAGATATATACATATATACACATGAACATAATTCACACTTGCTGCCTTTATTCATTCCCGTCGCCACCCCGCCACACATGAAATGACAACCCCCTCTACCGCATGCGCGAGAGGTGGCGCTAGGAAAAGACAACAAAGGCCATATTCGTTCACATCGTCTCTAGCTGTCATGTATAATGCACCGAAACCACAGCTCCCTTTCCACATCCTGGCCCAACAAAACTTTCAATGGTTTACCCCAAACGCTTCACATGCCCTGGTTCAATCAATTGACGGCACGTATGCCCCGGTATACCACATCGTTGCAATTCACTCTTGCACGCCTGTCACCCTCCTGCATGGTTAGGCCCCCATCGATCAAAATCTTTTTCACTCCATCCTTAAAAAGTAAGAAAGTAAACCCTAGATTGATATGGGTAAAACAGAAAGTGGATGGAGAGAGATGGGTGATTATTGGTGCATAAGCACCTGGGCATGAGAAGAAAGATCATGAGAGGCAAGTGTTTTGGGAGCAGCTGAGTGAGTGTGTTAGTAGTTTTGATGCACGAGACCTGGTTATAGTGATGGGTGATTTGAATGCAAAGGTGAGTAATATGGCAGTTGAGGGAATAATTGGTGTGCATGTGATGTTCAGTGTTGTAAATGGAAATGGTGAAGAGCTTGTAGATTTATGTGCTGAAAAAGAACAGGTGATTGAGAATACTTGGTTTGAAAAGAAAGATATACATAAGTATACGTATGTAAGTAGGAGAGATGGCCAGAGAGCTGTATTGGATTATGTGTTAATTGATGGGCGCGCGAAAGAGAGACTTTTGGATGTTAATGTGCTGGGAGGTGCAACTGGTGGGATGTCTGATCATTATCTTGTGGAGGCGAAGGTGAAGATTTGTAGAGGTTTTTAGAAAAGAAGAGAGAATGTTGGGGTGAAGAAAAGTGGTGAGAGTAAGTGAGCTTGGGAAGGAGACTTGCGTGAGGAAGTAACAGGAGAGACAGTACAGAATGGAAAAAGGTGAGAACAAAGGAGGTAAGGGGAGTGGGGGAGGAATGGAATGTATTTAGGGAATCAGTGATAGCATGTGCAAAAGATGCTTGTGGCATGAGAAGCGTGGGAGGTGGGCTGATTAGAAAGGGTAGTGAGTGGTGGGATGAAGAAGTAAGATTATTAGTGAAAGATAAGAGGGAGGCATTTGGACGATTTTTGCAGGGAAATAATGAAGATGATTGGGAGATGTATAAAAGAAAGAGGCAGGAGGTCAAGAGAAATGTGCAAGAGGCGAAAAAGAGGGCAAATGAGGGTTGGGGTGAGAGAGTATCATTAAATTTTAGGGAGAATAAGAATATGTTTTGGAAGGAGGTAAATAAAGTGTGTAAGACAAGGGAACAAATGGGAACATCAGTGAAGGGGCCAAATGGGGAGGTGATTACAAGTAGTGGTGATGTGAGGAGATGGAGTGAGTATTTTGAAGGTTTGTTGAATGTGTTTGATGATAGAGTGGCAGATATAGGGTGTTTTGGTCGAGGTGGTGTGCAAAGTGAGAGGGTTAGGGAAAATGATTTGGTAAACAGAGAAGAGGTAGTAAAAGCTTTGAGGAAGATGAAAGCCGGTAAGGCAGCGGGTTTGGATGGTATTGCAGGGGAATTTATCAAAAAAGGGGTTGACTGTATTGTTGACTTGTGGGTAAGGCTATTCAATGTATGTATGACTCATGGTGAGGTGCCTGAGGATTGGCGGAATGCTTGCATAGTGCCAATGCACAAAGGCAAAGGGGATTAGAGTGAGTGCTCAAATTACAGAGGTAAAAGTTTGTTGCGTATTCCTGGGAAATTATATGGGAGGGTATTGATTGAGAGGGTGAAGGCATGTACAGAGCATCAGATTGGGGAAGAGCAGTGTGGTTTCAGAAGCGGTAGAGGATGTGTGGAACGGGCGTTTGCTTTGAAGAATGTATATGAGAAGTACTTAGAAAAGCAAATGGATTTGTATGTAGCATTTATGGATCTGGAGGAGGCATATGATAGAGATGATAGAGATGCTCTGTGGAAGGTATTAAAAATATATGGTGTGGGAACAAGTTGTTAGAAGCAGTGAAAAGTTTTTATCGAGGATGTAAGGCATGTGCACTTGTAGGAAGAGAGGAAAGTGATTGGTTCTCAGTGAATGTTGGTTTGCGGCAGGGGTGCGTGATGTCTCCATGGTTGTATAATTTGTTTTTGGATGGTGTAATTAGAGGGGTGAATGCAAGAGTTTTGGAAAGAGGGGCAAGTATGCAGTCTGTTGTGGATGACAGAGCTTGGGAAGAGAGTCAATTGTTGTTCGCTGATGGTACATCGCTGGTGGCTGATTCGGGTGAGAAACTGCAGAAGCTAGTGACTGAGGTTAGTAAAGTGTGTGAAAGAAGAAAGCTGAGAGTAAATGTGAATAAGAGTAAGGTTATTAGGTACAGTAGGGTTGAGGGATAAGTCAATTTGGAGGTAAGTTTGAATGGAGATATACTGAAGGAAGTGAAGTGTTTTAGATATCTGGGAGTGGATTTGGCAGTGGATGGAACCATGGAAGCGGAAGTGAATCATAGGGTGGAGGAGGGGGCGAAAGTTCTGGGATCGTTGAAGAATGTGTGGAAGTCGAGAACCTTATCTCGGAAAGCAAAAATGGGCATGTTTGAAGGAATAGTTGTTCCAACAATGTTAAATGGTTGCGAGGCGTGGGATATAGATAGGGTTGTGCGCAGGAGGGTGGATGTGTAGGAAATGAGATGTTTGAGGACAATATGTGGTGTAAGGTACTTTGATCGAGTAAGTAAATAAAGGGTAAAAGAGATGTGTGGTAATAAAAAGATTGTGGTTGAGAGAGCCGAAGAGGGTATTTTGAAATGGTTTTGTCACATGGAGAGAATGAGTGAGGAAAGATTGACCAAGAGGATATATGTGTCGGAGGTGGAGAGAACGAGGAGAAGTGGGAGACCAAATTGGAGGAGGAAAGATGGAGTGAAAAAGATTTTGAGTGATCGGGGAGTGAACATGCAGGAGGGTGAAAGGCGTGCAAAGAATAGAGTGAATTGGAAGGATGTGGTATATCGGGGTCGACGTGCTGTCAATGGATTGAACCATGGCATGTGAAGCGTCTGAGGTAAACCATGGAAAGTTGTGTGGGGCCTGGGTGTGGAAAGGGAGCTGTGGTTTCGGTGCATTATACATGACAGCTAGAGACAGAGTGTGAACGAATATGGCCTTTGTTGTCTTTTCCTAACGCTACTTCGCGCACATGCGGGGGCAGGGGGTTTTCATTTCATGTGTGGCGGGGTGGCGACGGAAATGAATAAGGGCAGACAGTTGAATTATGCACATGTGTATATATGTATATGTCTGTGTGTGTATGTATATGTATATGCATACGTTGAGATGTATAGGTATGTATATGTGCGTGTGTGGGCGTGTACATATATACATGTGTATGTGGGTGGGTTGGGCCATTCTTTCGTCTGTTTCCTTGCGCTACCTCGCTAACGCCGGAGACAGCGACAAAGTATAATAGATGTAAATGAATATATATAGATGTATATATATATATATATATATATATATATATATATATATATATATATATACATTTATATATATATATATATATATATATATATATATATATATATATATATATATATATATATATATATATATATATATATATATATATATATATATATATATATATATATATATATATATATATATATATACATACATATATATATATATATACTACCTGTACACTGCTTGCCCCAGAAATCCCTTCTATTCTTATGAGGCTCCAGCAGCACTGAGTAAGCAGGTCAAGTCCACTGGTCGGAAGATGTGATGCGTATTTGTCTATGTGCAGAAAGTAGAGGGCAACTGAGTAGTAAGTGTTTGGTGTATTTATGGTAATTGCATTGTGGTCTTGAGATATGTTGAAATGGTATTTGTGGTGTTGTAGTGATGGGTGATGTCCAGTTGCGTAAGCGAGAGAGAGTATCTTGTGTTTGTCTGCGGGGGGCGTAGTGCCTAATGGGTTGGAGTTCCAAACTGCGTTGGGACGTCAGTTCGTTAGTGCTTGTCGAATTTTTTCAATGTGTATGTATTTTTTCAGTGTTGTAATTGTTGGAGACGGGGGATCTGTGAGTTTACGTTACTGATGTTTAAGGCAAGGGTAATTTTCTTGTAGGGGAATGGAGTCTAGTAGTAGCGGTTTGAGTGGAAGGGAGTCTACTGCTGTGGCATAGAAATGAGTTCGGAGCATGTTTAGTTAGGATTGTATTGGGAGGATGTTTGTTTTATTGCGAAGGTATTAAGTGTTGGTGGTTGCTATGTAGCCACTTATTGTTATGAGTGTGCTGTTTTGTATGGTTGGTACTTTTTGTTCTTTTGGATGCGTGTATGACCAGGTAGGTGAGGCAAAATTTGAATATTAGATACTTTACGTAAAGTATATTCATTCATAACGAGGAATACGGAAAAAATGCTCGATCTCCTACTCAAGATCAAAATCCTATGGCTCACAGGTGAATAAATAATCTAGCGTAAAATTATGAAATACGAGACAGGTAGACGTTCTTAATCAAAACCCAGTAAAAACATGAACTCCGTAAATGCCTCAACGTTACCCGTGCTGGGTTTATGCTTGTAGAACAGAAGCGACTTTAGTGTTGACCGTTCCCTGCCGGAGCAGCTACTGGCCAACACAGAGAAGCACACTGACAACACCTGGTGATCACCGTCGTAAGCCTGGCTACGTGATGCTGAAAAAAGACATTTTGGTGAACTGGCAGCTGGTTTGTAGTGATCGTCCAAAGTGTTATTATTACTGCGTTGTCGAGTTGTCACTCGTCTTGTCAATACACAAGCATTACAACTATTTCGCTTGTATTGGTAAACAATAGACGATCCCAGCTCACCAGGATTTACGTTCTTAAACCTAAAGAATAATCTTTTAATTCTACTCTAACTTTAACTTGTGGATAAAATTTCCGTAACAAATTAGTTAGTCTTACAGTGTAAATAACTGCTTTTCCCAGTGAACTGAATAGGAAAGTAGATTACTTCCCTAGGTAAAGCAGGGGTCTTTACTGACGGACATAATGATTCGCTTTATGTTTTACCACAACACACTTCGATAAAGTTCAAGAGGAACCCGTCCATAAACAAAGAATGTTTCAATTATTTCGAGTGGAATTTGAAATACAGCTTACGTACGTATGCACATGAAATGCTCGAGTGGTGAATGTCATCACCAACCTACCCTTCAACTCCTCTGGAATAAGTTATTCAAATTTCGTACAGAGACCAATGATTGTAGGATCCATATATACTAGAGTGGTATGAAAATTCCCGTGCTTATTGATATCAATATTGATATTAATATTGATATTGATATTAATATTTCCTCGGTGGTCTCTGTATTATCGTGCTGGGAATTCAAATGATCCAAACGTAAAGGAACATCGTCACCAGACTTACAGCCGAATATATATCGTCTTTTTATCGATTTTAAGACAAAGGTTTCAGATATAATGGATACTTTCAGTCATCTAGCTTTATGATGACATAATAATGTATTTGCCTTATACATGTTAAAATTCTCAAACAGCCTGATCATTTATTTTCTAGACATTGCAGTATTTTCTGAGTCCTCCTTCCTATTTCATGGCACTGCTGGAGCTACGGCGTCATTCACTGTGAGAACGTTCTTCAATTCGTCATTCAGGACCTGTATATCTTTGCATCATTTTCCATCATTCTTCTTTTCTTAATCCTTTAACGTGATTAACCGCTCCTTAGCTGACAACTCACCCTTGATACATTTATGAAAAGTTTGTATTATCTTCCGCTTTGTCAACTATATTCTTTTCAGAATTTCTCTGTTCCTCTTTTCTTATTTCGTTCCACTAATTTCTTGCTCTTTCATACTTTTCCAGATGCTTCCTGGATGTAAGACTGCCGACACCAACACCAGAGTAATACATCGCTAAGCTATGTCACTTCACTTATCTTTGTATCCCACCTTCATCTTTCTCATCCTTCCCTCCGTGGCTACAGGTACCTGTGTTTCAAAGCCACTGTATATGTACCCCGATTTATCCATAACAGTGCTGTGTAGTTTTCATGATCATATATTTTTTCTTTAATATAGCTTTCACTTTGTTCTCTTTATGTCCTCATTTACCACATATTTAGGCATGTGATTACTTATTCAGGTTAGTGTATCATATATGATATTCTCATTTTCTATGCTACTACGTGTAAATATAAGCTACAGCAATGATGGTGTATTATTCCCTGAGATTCTATTGTGTTCAGTGAAATGCTGCTGCAGGACATACTCCTGCACACACTATAAGAGCTTGTGTCTCCATGACTCTGTGTATCTCCATGAGACTCAAACTTCTTCCAATCTGTATCGTATAACTGAAGTTGTCTGTCGTTAGAACTCTACCACCTTGAGCAGCCCGTGTTTCACAGCTTCAAGTGCCATATATATATATATATATATATATATATATATATATATATATATATATATATATATATATATATATGATTCGTTGAATACTTCAGAATACTATAAAATGTTCACACTACAATGTTTTCCCTATAGTTGCTCTTTCCATTATGTATGTGTGTGTGTGTGTGTGTGTGTGTGTGTGTGTGTGTGTGTGTGTGTGTGTGAAATCAGGGCTCAGATAAGTGATAAGTAAAACTGATTCCCGTGAAGCGCTTCAACTACTTATATGCATATTCATACGAAGATCCTGGACAATAGAATAGTATAAAAGATAATGCTATAAATTTGAACGAGACGAACTTAAGCTAAGAAAAAATATTTCCTGGAGAGAATAAATTATATATCTAACGTCATTCGTAGCATAAACACCATGACCGGAGTCACGTAACTTCTGAGATAATAAAATCGATGTATTAACAAAAGCGTTAAAAAGTTGCGTGTTTCAGAAAAAACAACTCACAGAAAATGCGTGTCGGCTCGTAGTATAATGAAATAAATCCTAGAAAACGGGTTCATATGCACAAGGCAGATCGTAATGTTCTCTTATGAAAGTACTTTTGTTTTTTGCTGTCGATATTTGATATATGTAATCAGTCATTTCGTTTCAGACTTAATAAATGAATTTCTTGTTTGGAAATGCACTTTTTCAGGACTTTATTGTGACCACAGCAAACTAGGAATGACGTATACCTAAATATCAGAAGTAGCACATCTTGACACAGTCGCCACAGCTTCCATTCTCCGAGCTATAATATCCCCCCACGACCTCCACTATGTTGTGTAGCCTCTTACATGGAAGCTACCTCCCTCCCCTCACATCACTTCCCAGCCCACTTCTCCTCCCCTGTGTGACCTCACGCCATAATAAATAAACTCGTTAGCGGCGCCATTAAACTAAGAGTCACACTTGAAGAACAACTCAGTCTCCACCTCGCCCCCTCACCCCGCAACTTCCGCTCTCCAAATTACACTTTACACGCTATGAAATTTATGTGGGAAGTGTGGGAGGCACCCTTCTAGCCTGGCACCCGTCCTGGTTCATTCAGTGGTGCTGTGGCAGGGGGAGCTGCTGTGTGTCCCGCCTGGCAGCCCGACCAAGAGCGGGAAGCTAGGGTGCAGAAGGAAGGCAGAGGGGTTTGAGGATTGTTGTAGTGTTGTTGTTGCTGCTGCTGGTAGTCCATGTAGATAGGAAGATGAAGACGATACATGTCTGTTTCGTTAGGTTGACCTAAGAACTGAAAGCAGGCAAAACCCGTTACTTCAAGAATGATGGTAATGCTATTGGTGGTGGTCTTCGTGGTGAGGACAAGTGCTGGGTGGTCAGTGTCCCACACCGGAAACCACATGTGGTGGTGGAGGAGGAGGGAGGGTGCTGCAGTTTGTGATGACGGCGTTGCTGCTGCTCCTGGTAGGGATAATGGTTTAGTTGGGAAGACGTTGTCCAGAAGGTGAAGCTGTGGGGGACCAAGGTAAGGGGCGGAGGTACATAAAGTAGCTGTAAATGGAATAGATACTAACTCTGGTGGTGATGGTGATGATGGAAGATGGGAAGTGTTGATAGTGGACATGTAGAGATGGCTGAAATGGAAATATCTTTTTTGAGATAAAGTGATTAGTGTACAACGCCACACACACACACACACACACACACACACACACACACACACACACACACACACAAACACATTCACACACACACACACACATGCATACACACACAAATAAAAACACGCACTATCTCTATCTACCTATCTATCTCTAAATATACCTATTCATCCATGAATATTTCATTTTGAATTCTAAATACTCGGGGAACAAATTCTATTACAAAGTACTGTTGTTACTCACCACGTTTCTAAATGCTACTGCAGCCTAGGGCTACGCTACTTTCAGTAGCAGGGCACTGTTGACTCCCTTAAAATAAGAAGTACTTAGAAGAGTAATACAGCCTCGCCAAAGGTAATCTTTCACTCGGGATGTAACTTGGAGCAGGGGCAGTAAGTAACAATTATGCATGTATGTAGCTGCCTATCAATCTATCTCTCTATCTATCTATCTATCTATCTATCTACCTATATATATATATATATATATATATATATATATATATATATATATATATATATATATATATATATATATACATATATATATATATATATATATATAAATGTATATATATTCTTTCTTTCTCTCATACTATTCGCTATTTCCCGCATCAGCGAGGTAGCGTTAAACACAGAAGACTGGACTCTTGAGGGAATATCCTCACCTGGCCCTATCCTCTGTCCCTTCTTTTGGAAAATTAAAAAACAAAACAAAACATGGAAGCGGAAGTGAATCATAGGATGGGGTAGTGAGCGAAAGCTCTGGGAGCGTTGAAGAATGTGTGGAAGTCGAGAACGTTATCTTGGAAAGCAAAAATGGGTATGTTTGAAGGAATAGTGGTTCCAACAATGATATATGATTGCGAGGCGTGGGCTATAGATAGAGTTGTGCGCAGGAGGGTGGATGTGCTGGAAATGAGATGTTTGAGGACAATATGTGGTGTGAGGTGGTTTGATCGAGTAAGTAATGAAAGGGTAAGAGAGATGTGTGGTAATGAAAAGAGTGTGGTTGAGAGAGCAGAGGAGGGTGTTTGAAATGGTTTGGTCACATGGAGAGAATGAGTGAGGAAAGATTGACAAAGAGGATATATGTGTCAGAGGTGGAGGGAACGAGAAGTGGGAGACAAAATTGGAGGTGGAAAGATGGAGTGAAAGAGATTTTGAGTGATCGAGGGCCAAACATGTAATGCAACGAAACCACGGCTCCTTTTTCCACATCCAGGCCCCAAAAATCTTTCCATGGTTTACCCGAGACGCGTCACATGCCCTGGTTCAATCCATTGACAGCTCGTCGATCTCGGTATACCAAAATCTTTTCACTCCATCCTTCCACCTTCAATTTGGTGTCTCACTTCTCCTCGTTCCTTTCACCTCTGACACTTATATCCTCTTTGTCAATCTTTCCTTACTCATTCTCTCCATGTGACTAAACCATTTCATTATACCCGCTTCTGCTTTCTCAGTCACATCCTTTTCATTACCACACATCTCTCTTACCCTTTCATTTCTTACGCGATCAAACCACCTCACACCACATATCGTCCTCAAACATTTCATTTCCAACACATCCACCCTTCTCCGCACAACCATATCAATAGCCCACGCCTCAAAACCATAGAACATTGTTGGAACTGCCAAATCCACTCCTAGATATCAAAACACTTCAGTTCCTCCAGTTTTTCTCCATTCAAACATACCTCCCAATTGACTTGTCCCTCACCCCTACAGCACTTAATAACCTTGCTCTTATTCACATTTACTCTCAGCTTTCTTCTTTCACACACTTTACCAAACTCAGTCACCAGCTTCTGCAGTTTCTCACCCGAATCAGCCGCGAGAGCTGTGTCATCAGCGAACAACAACTGACTCACTTCTCAAGCTCTCTCATCCATAACAGGCTACATACTTTCCCCTCTCTCCAAAATTCTTGCATTCACCTCCCTAAGCACCCTATCCCCCATCCGTAAACAAAGTAAACAACCATGGAGACATCACGAATCCCTACCGCAATCCAACATTCACTGAGAACCTATCACTTTCCTCTCTTCCCACTCGCATACATGCCTTACATCCTCGATAAAAACTTTTCACTGTTTCTAACAACTTGCCTCCCACACCATATATTCTTAATGCCTTCCACAGAGCATCTCTATCAACTCTATCATATGGCTTCTCCAGATCCATAAATGCTACATACAAATCCATTTGCTTTTCTAAGTATTTCTCACATAAATTCTTCAAAGCAAACACCTGATCCACACATCTTCTACCACTTCTGAAACCACACTGCTCTTCCCCAATCTGATGCTCTGTACATGCCTTCACCCTCTCAATCAATACCTTCCCACGTAATTTCCCAGGAATACTCAACAAACTTATGCCTCTGTAATTTGAGCACTCACCTTATCTCCTTTGCCTTTGTACAATGGCACTATGCATGCATTTCGCCAATCCTCAGGCACCTCACCATGAGTCATACATACATTAAATATCCTTACCAACCAGTCAACAACGCAGTCACCCCATTTTTTTAATAAATTCTACTGCAATACCATCCAAACCCACTGCCTTGCCGGCTGTCATCGTCCGCAAAGCTTTTACTACCTCTTCTCTGCTTACCAAAGCATTCTCCCTAACCCTCTCACTTTGCACACCATCTCGTCCAAAACACCCTTTATCTGCCACTCTATCATCAACACATTCAGCAAACCTCCATCTCCTTCTAACATCACCGCTTCTTGTTATCACCTCCCCATTATCCCCCTACACCGATGTTCCAATTTGTTCTCTTGTCTTACGCACTTTATTTACCTCCTTCCAAAACATCTTTTTATTCTCCCTAAAATTTAGTGATACTCCCTCCCCCAACTCTCATCTGCTCTCTTTTTCACCTTATGCACCTTTCTCTTGACCTCCTGCCTCTTTCTTTTATACATTTGCACTATTTCCATGCAAAACTCGTCCAAAAGCCTCTCTCTTAATCCCACCACTCACTACCCTCTGTAATCTGCCCACCTCCCACGCTTCTCATGCCACAAACATCTTTTGCGCAAGCCATCACTGCTCCCCTAAATACATCCCATTCCTCCCTCATTCCCCTTCCGTCCTTTGCTTTAACCTTTTTCCATTCTGCACTCAGTCTCTCTTGGTACTTCCTCACACAAGTCTCCTTCCCAAGCTCACTTACTCTCACCACTCTCTTCAACCAAACATTCTCTCTTCCTTTCTTTTACCCTTGAGCTTCGCTTCACTCAGAGCCAAAACATGCAGGTTCCTTTCCTCAAACATAGTACCTATCTCTCCTTTTTTCTCATCTTAGTTACAACCACACACATTTAGACACCCCAACCTGAGCCTCCGAGGAGGATGAGCACTCCCCGCGTGACTCCTTCTTCTGTTTCCCCTTTTAGAAAGTTAAAATACAAGGAGGGGAGGGTTTCTATCCCCCTGCTCCCGTCCCCTTTAGTCGCCTTCTCCGACACGTGAGGAAATACGTGGGAAGTATTCTTTCTCCCCTATCCCCAGGGATAATATCTAGTCATCTGTGGCGCAGCGGTTATCACTGTTAAGTGATGTAGTCATTGGCTGTCCAGTGTCGGGCCCGCATTGGTTAGAATCGTGTTCTCGACAGTCGGTCTGCAGTCAACCCAGTGTTCATTCTTCCATGGGGGTCGTCCGATAAAATGGTTACTTGGCTAAGGATATACATTAAATGACCTTGATAAGGACATTTTGTGACCTGAGGAGGATTAACACCTGAGTTGAGTGTGGACCGACTGTTGCATAAGATATTCGAACCTACAGGGCGCTAACTCACGGTCTGTAATCCTAATCATTACACCGACGAGTTTACATGAGAGAGAGAGAGAGAGAGAGAGAGAGAGAGAGAGAGAGAGAGAGAGAGAGAGAGAGAGAGAGAGAGAGAGAGAGAGAGAGAGAGAGAGAGAGAGAGAGAGAGAGAGAGAGAGAGAGAGAGAGAGAGAGAAAGTAATTACCTATTTGTAGTTACCCATCTGTACCGCACGGGAAATTAGCTTTCCACTCGTGGGGACTATCTCTTCTGTGTGTGTGTGTGTGTGTGTGTGCGTGCTAGAGAGAGAGAGAGAGAGAGAGAGAGAGAGAGAGAGAGAGAGAGAGAGAGAGAGAGAGAGAGAGAGAGAGAGAGAGAGAGAGATGAAAATGAACTTATATGATCAATATAAACTTTACCTAGAGACGTCCATTGGAGCTCCATTACCTGAGGTTCCAGTGCTTCATAATGAGTTAAAACCATAGGCACTGTACCCCAGTTACTATTTGGCCACGGCGGGAGAGGTGTGTGTGTGTGTGTGTGTGTGTGTGTGTGTGTGTGCGCGTGTGTGTGTGTGTGTGTGTGTGTGTGTGTGTGTGTGTGTGTGTGTGTGTGTTTTACTTAGGATCCAACTTCAGCAACGAAAAATATACCTTGAATTTATTTCAGTATCGTTGATTAAAGTGAAGTGATTTTGCTTATATGGTGGCAACTTTATTACACAGATACTTCTAGATTTCTTTTATATTGTTTCCTTCAGTTGGTTTGGTGCCATCTTCATCGTGTCAAACTTTTTCGATGTCTGTATCCCAAGTGTTGATGTTATGACCCACATGACCCATCTTGAAAAAGCAGGTTTTCCACTTCCTTCACAACTCTTAGCTTACATTTTTTCTTCTCTCTCTCTCTCTCTCTCTCTCTCTCTCTCTCTCTCTCTCTCTCTCTCTCTCTCTCTCTCTCTCTCTCTCTCTCTCTCTCTCTCTCTCTCTCTCTCTCTCTCTCTCTCTCTCTCTCTCTCTCTAGGTCATTTCCGTGCTTCACCAAACACGTGGATTCGATGAAAACATTTGTCTGTGATTCGAACCTTCCTCACAGAGAAGAAAATATTAATTGTGGGCAACGTATCCCGAGTTAAATCTAGATAACATTGTTGTAATGTTCCTTATGTTGACCAGCTGGACAAGTGTTATATACATGGAGATGTGTGGTATCGTATGACCTTCATAAAATCCCAAGTGGCCAACATTCACGTAACTGCTGGACATTCTGTGGTGAGAGCGAGCGAGCGGAGCTTGGGTGTAATCCGCGTCTCCCATCTGACACAGGACATTTACTGAGGTCTTTCTCTTAATGATCTCCTTCTTGATAAGATTAGATGCTCCTGTAGACCAAATTGATACTCTTATCTGCTATGTATATATATGTATGTATGTATACACGTATGTATATATGTATGTATGTATGTATGTATGTATGTATGTGTATGTATGTATGAATGCATTATGTATGTATGAATGTATGTACGAATTATGCATGCATGTGTATGTCCTTACGTCAAAGAACATAAAGCACAATATATGAGTGCTTTGTACTGTTGATGAATTCGATAGGTCTGTGTATAACAAGACTCCCTCATATTGTTGGGTTTCAATGGTTTCCAGCAGCTAAGGGTCATTAACCTCCAATCTATATAGTACGTCAGACGTACCTACATACCTAAAGCATACGTACAAAGTTCGGAAATTAGTGTGTACTAATGTTTTATACGTCTAGGCTGATAGCTTTAATTAATGGCCAGTGACCGCTGAATGCTCTCTAAGTCAGAGACAGTGATGATAAGTCTGAATATATGAGCCTAGTGAAGTCCATGTCCAGGTTAAGCCTACCGGTGGGTCGGAGTTAACTTGGTTCGCTTCACACTATTTCTGCTTCGCTCTGTTGTATGAAGGAAAGCAATAAGAAAGGTTAGATAATGTGTCAACTGCGTGTAAGTGGAAAATAACTCTTAGTAACCCCGTTTTCTCTTTGCCAAGATTGCTAAATGTCTTACTTGTCATTTACACATCAACAGTCCATTATAAGCATATCTCACCATTTCAAGATTTTCAAACGCCTTTTTCCACAGAACCTTTGACTAATGTAATGTGGAAATTTGCCAAAAAAAAAAATTCTTCCAAGCACCAACACTGATTAGCATCAATTATTTGATAGATAATTTTCAGCAAAATATTGTTATTTTTGGATTGTTTTGACCAGATGTGATCACATTCATCTTATTTCTGGCTGTCATCGTCTCGTACAACAGATATGTACGTGCCATCCGAAGTAATCAGATAAGACACTACTACACTGAAAGCACAGAGGGTCATATATAATAAGAGGTTACACTATACAGTGATGAAGTCGCTAAATATATCAATCTTACCAACGAGGAGAATGTAAGTTAGGACGTGGGTGAAGCATCACATGATCGGATTCTTTAAACTTAGACTTCAGTGATCACGTACTTGCACATGGATACCCCCCATCCCAGTGTGGACAGGCCACTGACACTAAGGGAAAATGTGGAATAAAATCAGGGGAAATAAACTAGAGGAAATACATTACCACTTCAAGAAGTCTTAGGTAACTTACCAAGGAAATTTAGAGTTTAAGATGTAGAGTTCTAACTTAGTGGAGGAGAACAGTTGTGATCAGTGACAGTCTTACCTCAGTGAGGCGCGAACTACTGTGATCAATGATAGTCTTACCTTAGTGAGGAAAGAACAGTTTTGATCAATGACAGTCTTACCTCAGTGAGGAGAGAACAGTTGTGATCAATCACTGTCTTGCTTCGGTGAGGAGAAAACTATTGTGATCAAAGACAGTTGTCTCATCTTAATGAGGCGAGAACTATTGTGATCAATGATGGTCTTACCTTGGTGAGGATATAACATTTGTGATTAATGGTAGTCGAACCTTAGCGGGAGAAAGCAGTTGTGATCAATGACTTTCTTTTCTTAATGAAGAGAGAACAGTTCTGATTAATGAAACATTTTACGTTTTTTTCAGTCGACTTAAAATGAAATATAGGATTCAATTGAGCGTGGTTTTAAGTAATGAGGCACTCCTTTTCTAGGCACTTTTTCTTCCCTCATCACCAACATTCTCTGTACCTCATGTCTTACCTCGTTTTTATAACTCTACCAACTGAAACAAAAGAGTATTCCGATTTATGAAAATTCTTTCAGCATTTCGGACATCTGTACGAGGAAGAAAACAACTGATGAGACAGAAAAGAGGAAGATCACTTTACTTAGTCTTGAAACTGAAGATCTATGCGGTAGTATAGTTCAGTGACCTCCTACGAAAGATTGATCCATAGTGAGAGGTCGGCAAGAGACGCTAACTTATAATAGATAAACGATTAATACTAATGATTACGCTTTTTTTTGAGGTTCCAATTCATGGACAAAAGTTCATATTAAAGCCGGGTCTTAATTGTAATATGTAAAGTGTGAAAGAAGGGAAAAAGAAGAGACAAGGGAAATTATTTACGAATCTTAGAGGATGTGGAAACCTGCAATTAAAAAGTGCCAGATCATAGTAATTGGGAAAGGCGTCAGAGAGTAGAGAGTTCGAACGCTTCCAGATGCTGAGAAAGAAACAGTTATCAAAACGGTCCATCCTTAAGTTGCCAACGACCACACAGTAATCATGTTACGCAGCAACTTTCGAGAGCAAAAAGCAAAGAAATGCCTATGGAAGAGGGGAAGTGAACCAGAATTGTGGCGTAGTGCCAATGAATCGAGTTTCGAAGTTAGCCTGAGGCATTTGTTAAGTCAAACCGCTTTCGACTGAACTCTTATCAAATGATAGTGCAGAGCTAGGACTAACCCAGACGTGAGAACAATAGTGCATACAGATACGGATCAGTCATCTGTATAAACGGAGCAACTGTTCATAACAGAGCAACTGTTCGGAAGAAAAGAAATTTTGACATCTAACCAAGATTCCTAGTTTCTTAGAGTCAGACTCAGCAATATCGGTGACGTAGGGTTTCCAAGAGATGTAACAGTGATACCACGTACGTTCTTTGAGTTAAGACGTGGAATTACAGAAGCATTAAAGGAGAGACAAATGTTGTGAGGAATTTCGATAAAGAGATCGGCAGAAAATGGCACTTAATGAAATTATATTTAACCAGATTTCGTCTACCCCTGAGACTTTCTAAGTCTGAAGTTAGCGAGGAACTTGTGTCAATACGAGTGTAGATCGAATGAGAAAAGAAAGAACAGAACTGAAGGATGTAGTGGATGCAGTGTTGAGTCGTCAGCCTATGAGTGGGTGCATTTATTTATAGAAGAAAGGAAATCGTTGATAAGAAGGAGAAAAAAGTGTAGGAAACAGGACAGAACCTTGGAGGACATCACTGCTGTTGGAGAAAGGGAGGAGACTGATCCATCAACAACCACGGAGATAGATCGGCCAGAGAGGAAGCTATATATGAGTGAGCAGAGAGAAGGAAGCCAAAAGCGTAAAGATGAGACCCCATTGACCAGAGATTAGTAAGATAGGAAAAGTAGGAAAGAATATCACCAGTGGATCTCGCTTTACGGAAACCATGCCCATGATCAGAGGAAAAACTGGGATTCAAAATATCTGTGGATACGGGAGTAGAGGAGGGAGTCAGAGTCTTTAGAAATGGTAGATGTCAAAGTGACAGGACGATAGTTAAAGGGGTCAGAACGGTCACCAGAGTTACTTTTCTACGGGAGAGACAGATATAGTACCGCTGGAACGGAAAAGTGAGGGAAAGATGGAGCGAAAAAAGTTAATAGCCTCACGGATGACGTAATTGCGATGGCTACAGGCAATGATGAATACTGAAAGGAAGTCAAAGGAAGGAGATTTTTCCCAAACTAGATGTGCCTGATTCCTTGTCTGAATGGCATCATAACAATAACAACTCAACCGAGGACTGGAAGGAGAGGTTATCTTGGAGGAAGTGGAGATAAATGCATACATTCCAGCAACAATAACTTTTGCCATGTGTTTGTCAGAGACAAAAGTATCACCACAGAAGAGACAGCAACTTACCTAAGAATGTCATAAAAGAATTTTCATAAGTTACGCCAGTAAGCTTTGTTGAAGTGCTAAAATTTATGTTTAAAAGGGGCTGCTGGAGGGAGAGGTGCTGTTAAAATAGATACATTTATGAGAATGTGGTGACATGAGCCAACTGGGGCGAGATTGTGTAACTACAACGCGAGGGATTAGAGTAAAAAAACAGACTTAGAATAATAGTAGTGTCGTCACAGCTGTCAGGAATATGGTTGGGGTGATTCATATTTGTCCTTGATCAATGAAAATGAATAACCTGAGGGCTTCATTACCCCCGCCATCTGTATAGAAGTAATTCAAGCATTCCCTATGGTGTCAGTTGAAATCTCCAAGGTAGAGGATCTCTGCATCATGGCAGGAGTTTAGACAGTCCAAGAAATATGTGAATCTTGTAGAAATAGGAAAGCAGTAGGTGAAACAAAGGAAAATCCGTGGTACTTGGGAAAAAGACTTTGAGATCAAAGTTTGGGGATTCAAGGCCCTCAACACTTGTGTTGATATTGGAATAAGCACAGACACCACCTATGAATCGGAATTGTGAGTGGAGGTTATAGTTGGATATGAGAAATATGCTAGTGAGAACATCACAAGATAATTGGGACTTAGAAAGAAGTAAGATACTGGGGAGGTAATGGGCTGATGGTGTTAAATTACAGAAGGGAGGTTACTAGAGAGACCACAAATGTTGGTACAGTGAATAGAAAAGAGGCAGGTTTCTCAGAATGGAATAGGTCGTGGGAGGGGCCGTTACTACTTCTGTCTGATCCCTCCCTCTCATTGGCAGGAGAGTCAGGTGTGAACTCTGAGGTTCTAAGCATCTCAAATGCCAGGGACTAGGGGCCATAGATCTGTTAAACTCTTATCATGATTACATTTAGAAATGATTGTGCAGCCAGGAGATAGCAAATGAAATTATGTAAAAAGATAATGAGATTTGAGTGGGTATGTGATGCTTGTGAGAAGATGATAGGATGAGCCTGGTAGTCCTGTTTTGTTATTAAGACCAGCTTCCCTAGTGGAAAGTGCAAGAAGGTTTCAGGCACCACTTTATCGCTCCTCAGTCATGACCGTTGTAGCACGCCTGGGCGACAGCTGTCAGACGGCCTACTACCTAAGATTGCATGGTCTGTCTTTCAAAAGGTTTTCTTTATCTATATTTGCAAAATTATTAGAAGAGCTTGAACTAAAAACTGTGTTATCCAGTCGTATATAATATCTCGAGTTTATTGGAATTTATATGACGGCATACTGACATAAGACAGATCGCACCAACGTGAAAATAGATATAGTATACGATTCCATTGTGTGGCGATAAAAGATATCACAAGTCGAATCTAGATATTAGAATACAATTTCACCATTTATGACTAATGTGTTTATATTTTTCATCCTTATCCGTCATGTCAACACCAACTGTAGGCACACGGATAACAATTACAAAAGCCCTTCTCATAAGCGAGTTATTTCATTGTTGTAGGATTAGAGAAAGATGTACAACTACCACCTGTAGATCCTACTTTATTGGAGTGAGTATACACTAGCTATTGCAAGAAAACATCAATCATATTCCATGTTTTGATTCACAGCATCGCTGCATGTGACATTTACCCAGGAAGAACAAGTGTTAAGAGGAAAGTACCTTAACAGATCTGGCAACGCTTAAGTCTCCCCAGGCATAGCAACACATAAAGAGAATGGTGGCTCCCTCCTCGCCTCGGTAATCTCGGGAAGTGCCCTACCAATGTTCAGACGCGCTTCCAGACGACTGTTGTAAATCATGTAAACATATCTTATCCTGTATATGTCTATATCCCACAGATCGCTCGTGAGATAAGTATTGAAAACTGATTATTTATTAACCATTTTCATTCACTGAATATTCTGAATCTGTCTTAACGCAAGTTGTCTAAATTTATTTGTTATTCATTGTCGTACAAACCAGCTTTTGTACAAGAAAATCTGGAGTGTGTAATATACTGTACGGTGTCTGTGTGACTGATCTTTAGCTAAAGAATGTCATTATAACCACTAAATGTAGGCACTGTAGATTACTTATAGTTCTTCCTGTGAATCAAAATAAGTTCCCAAACCTTTATATTAAGCATTAGTAACTCGCATCTTATACGTTGCTAAAGTATCCTCTTGTGTCATCCTGAAGTTGCACAGTAGACCATGATTCAGATCAGTAGTGTGAAAGAAGGAGAGAGAGAGAGAGAGAGAGAGAGAGAGAGAGAGAGAGAGAGAGAGAGAGAGAGAGAGAGAGAGAGAGAGAGAGAGAGAGAGAGAGAGAGAGAGAGAGAGCTAAGGTTGTCGTATGAACTTGACTTACTGATCACCCTTAACAGGGTTTCAGGGGTGTAAGGTAAGGTGCTTGTCTCTTTAAGTGAATGATGTCTTTCTTTACAAGAGTGTACAACTGTATCTCTGTTATGTTTTCCGTCCCTCTCTACCTTTTTCCCCGTCTACAAATAGATCCGTCTACTACTACTACTACTGCTACTATTACCTCTATTTGTATAGAACTATACGCAATAATCTTAGATTTAGAGTTCATGATAGACAATGAGTAATTGTTTGCCTTGCCTGAACATCATGTTCACTAATCGTAGAGATCTTAATGAGTGCCGTCAGCTTACTAATTAAGAGAAGAACATACGTAAACAAGAGTTGGTGTACATAATCTGGACACTGGCCAGGATGGCAGCTGTAGGTACGAGTGAGTTTGCATGTAAGCCTGACGTTGACTAAACGAGCTGGTGTCGGTCTGTACGTGAGTTTGATATAAGAGTGGGCTTATCTGAGCTCAGGTGGAGGCGATGCGAGAGGACGTGTAAGTTTATTTATGGTCTCAGGGTTACTGATACAGAGACTATCTGTAATTCAATCAAGCGTTGATTGACGAAGGATGTATTCATAATGTGCTTTAATGCGTTTCTTGCTTATGTCGTAGCTATAAGAGAGATTCCATACGTAAGAGTCATTCGTTGTTGAGGCAGCGGCTGGCTTCCCGTAACATCTCTTCTAGGAGCGAGGCGCTGATTGGCTGATATGGTAGCCATCCTGACACGAGAATTCATATATGGGATCAGTACTGATAAGCGACGTTGGTGGCCACACTTTGGTGAGAACTCATGGGTGTTAATATGTCAGGGAGATGACTACCCATACGGGAAGGTTTGCATGTAAGAGTTGCATGAACTGGGTTATGAATGCGTGAGACTTCATGTACAAAACGACATTGACTGGGCGAGATCTGAACCAACGATACGCGGAGATCACGGGTGTGTATGTGTTTGTGTGTGTGTGTGTGTGTGTGTGTGTGTGTGGGGGGGGATTGCCTAGTATATTAGTTGCTTAATGTAGTGGCTACCATTAGGTCAGTTTTCGCATGTATGCTCGCAGCTGATTCATCAACGCGAAATGAAACTTGTTGCTAATCAAGTTTATTTAAATTACCTTTCCTCAGGTCTAGATAATGGTTCCTACTCTGAATCAGGTGTATGGCGGTGCACTTCCCCCTTGTTATTAGCCAAACGTTAAACAGGCATAAAAAGAAAATGATGATAAAGACATTTCCTTCACATTCTTCTTTCACTGTCACGTCTCCTACTCACTCACTAGTGTCAACCCCACCTCACACATACCTGCTAAAGACATCCCTGCCTCACACTTACCTGCCTCACAGTCATCTAGTCGTGCCACTTCTACCTCACACTCACCTATCAGTGCTACCCCTGCCTTCTTTTTATTTACCGGTGCCACTCCTTCCTAATATTTACTCACCTGTGTCATCTGCCTCACACTCGCCTAAAATGTTTTACTCTCGCCGCTCACACGCGTACCAAGTGACACCCCTACCTCATACTCACTCACAAAATGACGCCCGTGTCTCAAACGCACTTGTACAGCAGTACCCCAAACTCACCTCTCATTTATCAGCTGGCACCCCTGCCTCACATTCACCTACCAAACAATACCCGTACCTCACACTCACCTACCAAGTGGCATCAATGCCTCATAATCACGTAACAGGTGGCATTTCTGCCTATTACACACCTAGTAAGTGGCAGCCCTTCCTCATATTCAACTACTAAGTAGCACCCCTGCCTGCCTAACAAGTGACACCATTATCTCACACTCACCCTCTTTCTATCCCGCTTTTGTTATTCCCCGGATGTCTCGTGTCGCACCATCAAAACTGTGAAGACCTTGCCAACTTCCATAGCGTTTAGAGGTCAGGTAGTGCTAGAATGAAGCACCACGACAGATAATGGAACCTCTACCACAAATAACGTAAACAAAATTTGCTGTAGGAGGTGTGACATCGTTGTCCCTCCTCATCAGGATGGGTTATCATTCCATCCGGCAACATGATGCTGACTCCCAGTTGATGTTGACCACAGTATGCGTTATGATGCTCCATATGTATACTGCTCTCTCGAGCATTTCACTGTGCATGTCTCACCATCTCTGGTCTGTGTCGCACATCAGTTTCTGTTGTAAGGAACTATGTATGTGACTGTTCTGTAAACGACTCTCTCTTGCTACAGTGAGATCTTATTCTATATATTGGATTTGTCCACTGATGAATTACCGAAATAAGTCAATACGGCTCCCCATCTGGAATCTGTAACTTGCCTCATGTATATCTAACGCACAATATATATATATATATATATATATATATATTTATTAAATTTATTAAAAAAGGGGGTGACTGTATTGTTGACTGGTTGGTAAGATTATTTAATGTATGTATGACTCATGGTGAGGTGCCTGAGGATTGGCGGAATGCGTGCATAGTGCCATTGTACAAAGGCAAAGGGGATAAGAGTGAGTGCTCAAATTACAGAGGTATAAGTTTGTTGAGTATTCCTGGTAAATTATATGGGAGGGTATTGATTGAGAGGGTGAAGGCATGTACAGAGCATCAGATTGGGGAAGAGCAGTGTGGTTTCAGAAGTGGTAGAGGATATGTGGATCAGGTGTTTGCTTTGAAGAATGTATGTGAGAAATACTTAGAAAAGCAAATGGATTTGTATGTAGCATTTATGGATCTGGAGAAGGCATATGATAGAGCTGATAGAGATGCTCTGTGGAAGGTATTAAGAATATATGGTGTGGGAGGCAAGTTGTTAGAAGCAGTGAAAAGTTTTTATCGAGGATGTAAGGCGTGTGTACGTGTAGGAAGAGAGGAAAGTGATTGGTTCTCAGTGAATTTAGGTTTGCGGCAGGGGTGTGTGATGTCTCCATGGTTGTTTAATTTGTTTATGGATGGGGTTGTTAGGGAGGTAAATGCAAGAGTCTTGGAAAGAGGGGCAAGTATGAAGTCTGTTGGGGATGAGAGAGCTTGGGAAGTGAGTCAGTTGTTGTTCGCTGATGATACAGCGCTGGTGGCTGATTCATGTGAGAAACTGCAGAAGCTGGTGACTGAGTTTGGTAAAGTGTGTGGAAGAAGAAAGTTAAGAGTAAATGTGAATAAGAGCAAGGTTATTAGGTACAGTAGGGTTGAGGGTCAAGTCAATTGGGAGGTGAGTTTGAATGGAGAAAAACTGGAGGAAGTGAAGTGTTTTAGATATCTGGGAGTGGATCTGTCAGCGGATGGAACCATGGAAGCGGAAGTGGATCATAGGGTGGGGGAGGGGGCGAAAATTATGGGAGCCTTGAAAAATGTGTGGAAGTCGAGAACATTATCCCGGAAAGCAAAAATGGGTATGTTTGAAGGAATAGTAGTTCCAACAATGTTGTATGGTTGCGAGGCGTGGGCTATGGATAGAGTTGTGCGCAGGAGGATGGATGTGCTGGAAATGAGATGTTTGAGGACAATGTGTGGTGTGAGGTGGTTTGATCGAGTAAGTAACGTAAGGGTAAGAGAGATGTGTGGAAATAAAAAGAGCGTGGTTGAGAGAGCAGAAGAGGGTGTTTTGAAATGGTTTGGGCACATGGAGAGAATGAGTGAGGAAAGATTGACCAAGAGGATATATGTGTCGGAGGTGGAGGGAACGAGGAGAAGAGGGAGACCAAATTGGAGGTGGAAAGATGGAGTGAAAAGGATTTTGTGTGATCGGGGCCTGAACATGCAGGAGGGTGAAAGGAGGGCAAGGAATAGAGTGAATTGGAGCGATGTGGTATACAGGGGTTGACGTGCTGTCAGTGGATTGAATCAAGGCATGTGAAGCGTCTGGGGTAAACCATGGAAAGCTGTGTAGGTATGTATATTTGCGTGTGTGGACGTGTGTATGTACATGTGTATGGGGGGGGTTGGGCCATTTCTTTCGTCTGTTTCCTTGCGCTACCTCGCAAACGCGGGAGACAGCGACAAAGTATATAAAAAAAAAAAAAAAAAAAAATATATATATATATATATATATATATATATATATATATATATATATATATATATATATATATATATATATATATATATATATATAAATATTTGATCGCCGTTTTCTGCGTTAGCGAGGTAGCGTCAGGATCAGACGAATAAAGGCTGCATCCACTCACGTTCATTTTCTAGATGTCTTGTGTAAAGCATCGAAACTGTACCTCCCAATCCACAACTAGGCACCACAAAACTTTCCATGGTTTACCCTGGACGTTTCACAAGCCCAAGTCTAGTCTATTGACAGCTTGTCGACCCCTGTGTACCAATTCACTCTATCCCTTGCACACCTTTTACCCTCCTGCATGTTCAAGCTCCAATAGCTCAAAATGTTATTCACTCCATCCTTCCATCTTCAATATGGCTTCCCCGTTCTCCTTGTTCTCTGCACTTCTAGCACGTGTGTCATTTGTCAATTTTTTTCACTCTTTTTATTACCACGCGTCTTCCTTACCCTTTCATTACTAACTCGATGAAACCACCTCACACCATATGTTGTCCTCAAATATCTCATATTCATACGCAACCCTGCCTCACATTCACCTTCCAAGTGACACCGCTCCCTCACACTCATCTATCGGATGGCACTGTTGCCACATGCTCTTCTACCAAGTGATCCTATACTTTAAACTCACTTCCCCAGATGTTACTTCTGCCCCATACTCACCTCCCTCATAATTAAAGACTGAATGATAAAAGAGTATACGCCCAGAACCACCCTTTTACGCTCTTTTCTTCTGCAAGTAATTAAAGAAGTTCACCAATCAGTATTTTTTGGTTCTTTAGTATTCATGGTCGTGGTCTGGGGAATTTCCGGGACCGAGCTTAATTACTGGGGCCATAAAAATTGAGAATTAAAGACAGAGTAATTAATTTACGGTGATACTAGTGAGTGTGGCTGTCCCATGGATCGTGGTGACCGTGTTTGGTGAGGATGAGATGCTACTGCTTGGTGAGGGTTAGAGTCACTACTTGGTAAGAGTTTGAATGCCACTACTTAGTGAAGATTATTCTGTTTGGTGAAGACTAGGATATCACTGCTTGATGACGGTTAGAGTGTCACTGGTGTTGAAGGTTAGGGTGTTACTGCTTGGTGAGGGCTGGGGTGTCACTGCTTGGTAAGGGTTAAAGTGTCACTGCTAAGCGAGGGGTAGGATGCTACTGCTTGGTGAGGGTTAGGGTGTTACAACTTGACGAGAGTCAGAGTCACTTCTTGATAAGAGTTAGAACGCAACTGCTTGGTGAACACTAGGGTGTTACTGTTTGTTGATGGTTAAGATGTCATTACTTGGTGAGGGCTGGGGTGTCACTGCTTGGTGAGGTAACATAAGGATACTATTGCTATGTAAAGGTTTACTGCTTGGTGAGCATGCCACGTCCTGGCAAGGTTACTAACATTCATGTGGGAGCTGAGTACACTAACACTGTGGACGATGAGCTCTATAACATGTCATCAGGACACACAGCTCCAACATAAATGGTAGCGATTAGAATCTTTGGTGTTAGAGGGCATTATGTGTTCTATGAAACTGTACGCTCTTTGTATGGTACTCGCTTATACACACACACACATATATATATATATATATATATATATATATATATATATATATATATATATATATATATATATATATATATATATATATGTATATATATACATATATATATATATATATATGTATGTATACATATATATATTTTTTTATATTTATTTTATATTTATTATATATATTATTATTATATTTTATATTTATTTATATTTTTTTTTCTTTTCTTTTCTTTCTTGCACGCCTTTCACCCTCCTGCATGTTCAGGCCCCGATCACTCAAAATCTTTTTCACTCCATCTTTCCACCTCCAATTTGGTCTCCCACTTCTCCTCGTTCCCTCCAACCCTGACACATATATCCTCTTTGTCAATCTTCCTCACTCATTCTCCCCATATGACCAAACCATTTCAAAACAACCTCTTCTGCTCTCTCAACGACACTCTTTTTATTACCACACATCTCTCTTACACTTTCATTACTTGCTCGATCATACCACCTCACACCACATATTGTCTTCAAACGTCTCATTTCCAGCACATCCACCCTCCTCCGCACAACTTTATCTATAGCCCACGCCTCGCAACCATATAACATTGTTGGAACCACTATTCCTTCAAACATACCCATTTTTGCTTTCCAAGATAATGCTCGCCTTTCACACATTTTTCAACGCTTCTAGAACTTTCGCCCCCTCCCCCACCATGTGACTCACTTCCGCTTCCATGGTTCCATCCGCTACGAAATCCACTCCCATATATCTAAAACACTTCATATCCTCCAGTGTTTCTCCATTCAAACTTACCTCCCAGTTGACTTGTCCCTCAACCCTACTGTACCTAATAACCTTGCTCTTATTCACATTTACTCTAAGCTTTCTTCTTTCACACACATTACCAAACTCAGTCACCAGCTTCTGCAGTTTGCCACCCGAATCAGCCACCAGCGCTGTATCATCAGCGAACAACAACTGACTCACTTCCCAAGCTCTCTCATCCACAACAGACTGCATACTTGCCCCTCTCTCCAAAACTCTTGCATTCATCTCCCTAACAACCCCATCCATAAACAAATAAAACAACCATGGAGACATTACGCATCCCTGCCGCAATCCGACATTCATTAAGAACCAATCACTTTCCTCTCTTCCTACTCGTACACATGCCTTACATCCTCGATAAAAACTTTTCTCTGCTTCTAACAACTTACCTCCCACACCATATATTCTTAATACCTTCCTCAAAGCATCTCTATCAACTCTATCATATGCCTTCTACAGATCCATAAATGGTACATACAAATCCATTTGCTTTTCTGAGTATTTCTCACATGCATTCTTCAAAGCAAACACCTGATTCACACATCCTCTACCACTTCTGAAACCACACTGCTTTTCCCCAGTCTGATGCTCTGTTCAGGCTTTCACCCTCTCAATCATTACCCTCCGATATAATTTCCCAGGAGTACTCAACAAACTTATACCTCTGTAATTTGAGCACTCACTCTTATCCCCTTTGTCTTTGTACAATGGCACTATGCAGGCATTCCGCCAGTCCTCAGGCACCTCAAAATGAGTCATACATACATTAAATATCCTTACCAACCAGTCAACAACACATTCACCCTCTTTTTTAATGAATTCCACTGCAATACCATCCAAACCCTCTGCCTTGCCGGCTTTCATCTTCCGTAAAGCTTTTACTACCTCTTCTCTGTTTACCAAATCATTCTCCCTAACCCTCTCACCTCGCACACCAGCTCGACCAAAACACCCTATATCTGCCACTCTATCATCTAACTCATTCAAGAAACCTTCAAAATTCTCATCTCACTCTCACTTCACACTACTTGTTATTACCTCCCCATTAACCCCCTTCACCGATGTTCCCATTTGTTCTCTTGTCTTATACACTTTATTTACCTCCTTCCAAAACATCTTTTTATTCTCCCTAAAATTTAATGATACTCTCTCACCCCAACTCTCATCTGCCATCTTTTCACCATTTGCACCTTTCCCTTGACTTCTTGCCTCTACTTTTATACATCTCCCAGTCATTTGCACTATTTCCCTGCAAAACTCGTCCAAATGCCTCTCTCTTCTCTTTCACTAATAATCTTACCTCTTCATCTCACCACTCATTACCCTTTCTAATCTGCCCACTTCCCACGCTTCTCATGCTACGAGCATCTTTCGCGCAAGCCATCACTGCTTTCCTAAATGCATCCCATTCCTCTCCCACTCCCCTTACGTCCTTTGCTCTCACCTTTTTCCATTCTACACTCAGTCTCTCCTGGTACTTCCTCACACAAGTCTCCTTCCCAAGCTTACTTACTCTCACCACTCTCTTCACCTCAACATTCTCTCTTCTTTTCCGCAAACCTCTACAAATCTTCACCTTCGTCTCCACAAGATTATGATCAGACATCCCTCCAGTTGCACCTCTTAGCACATTAACATCCAAAAGTCTCTCATTCATGCGCCTATCAATTAACACGGAATCCAATAACGCTCTCTGGCCATCTCTCCTACATACATACGTATACTTATGTATATCTTCCTTTTTACCAAGTATTTCCAATCACCCGTCCTTTTTCAGCACATAAATCAACAAGCTCTTCACCATTTCCATTTACAACACTGAATACCCCATGTACACCAATTATTCCCTCAAATGCCACATTACTCACCTTTGCATTCAAATTACTCATCACTATAACCCGGTCACGTGCATCAAAACTACTAACACACTCACTCAGCTGCTCCTAAAACACTTGCCTCTCATGATCTTTCTTCTCATGCACACGTGCATAGGCACCAATAATTACCCATCTCTTTCCATCCACTTTCAGTTTAACCCATATCAATCTAGAGTTTACTCTCTCACACTCTATCACATACTCCCACAACTCCTGTTTCAGGAGTAGTGATACTCCTTCCCTTGCTCTTGTCTTCTCACCAACCCCTGACTTTACTCCCAAAATATTCCCAAACTACTCTTCCCTTTTACCCTCGAGCTTCGTTTCACTCAGAGCCAAAACATCCAGGTTCCTTTCCTCAAACATCCTACCTATTTCTCCAGGGATTTGTAACACTGAATACCCAATATGTCCTAATTATACCCCCAACTGCCATGTTACTCACATTCACATATAAATCACCTATCTCTAATACCCGGTCTCGTATATCAAAACTCCTGACACACTCACTCGGTTGTTCCCAAAACACTTGCCTCTTATGACCTTTCTTCCCATGGCCACTTTCAGTTTTACCCACACCCATCTAGAACTTACATCCTTACCTTTCGTTGCACTGTCTCACAATTCCTGCTTCAGGAGTAGTGCTACTCCTTCCTAGCTCTTGCCCTCTCACCAACCCCTGACTTTACTCCTAACACATTTCCAGACCATTCTTACACCTCACCTAAGCTTAAGCTTTGTTTCATTCAGAGCCAGAACATCCCAGTTTCTTTCCTCAAACATACTACCTATCCCTCTCTTCTCCACTTGGTTACATTCACATACATTTAAACATCCCAGCCTGAGCCTTCAACCAAGATGAGGACTCCCTGCCTGGCTCATTCTTCTGTTTCCTTTTCTCCTTACTCTTACAAGAGAACTGAGAGGTAACTGTTCAGTGTTTTCAATGTGGAAGTTATATCTTGGGCTTCAATGGTCTTTGTGATATGATGAAATGGTGTTTGTAATGCTGGAGAGATGGGTTGTGTCCAAAATGCAGTCAAGAAGGGATAATCTGTATGTGTAAGGGAAGTGTAGTTTTCAGATGGGTGAATGTCTACTAGACAGGAGCTTAAGAATGGACTGGAAAGGAAGTTGTTTAGTGCCTGGCAGATACTATTTCCATAAAACCATTATATAAAATGAAGGGATGTGTACTTTCATGAAAAAAAAATCCCATCCAGAAACAAGTGATTCTCAGTTCTAACAGGAATGCTACAAATAAAAACATTTTTAAATGCAGTCTTCTTGCACATTGGAAATAAACGAAAACATCCAAGACTGCACACACAATGAGCTTCTACAGATATCCAACAATCTTACACATTCAATGCAGTGCACCCTTGGAATGAAATGTTGAATAATGGGACTCTTACAGAATAACCTCTTTTTCCACTAACAAATAAAGTAGCTAATTCATCTAGAAAAAAAAAAAATAATGGTATATATTCCCTTAGAGGGCATCAGACATGTATAATAATGGTCAAAGAGTGATTTATGGCAAATCAATTATGCTTAACTTTACTCAGAAACTATCAATTTATGTGCAAAGTACAAGAAATTCCAAAATCATGAAAGAAGTGTTTCTGAAAATAAAAATCCATTATGGAAACTTAAGGCCCCATAGAAACTTTCTTTTTTACATCCAGACAAAAATTTTTCTTGCAGCATGTGTTGCTGCATGAGGAGAGATGGCAGAGTTTACAGTTTTCAAAGGAACAGGCTGTTTGATTATATCATGCCTTCCATTTGAGCAGCATGTATTACTATCTGCAGTGAACTAAACACAACATTCTAAGTGAAACCTTAGAAAATTTAGGTCCGTGGCACTGGGGACAGGGATAAAAAAAAAAAAAAAAAAAAAAAAAAAAAAAAACAGAAACTAAAAACAAGCCCATTCTAATTGATATGTAATTGCAAATAAAGTGGAAACACATGCTTTGGCCTTCAGATGAACGGCAGTATGATATATATATATATATATATATATATATATATATATATATATATATATATATATATATATATATATATATATATGGCAATAAGTAAATTCGATCTCATTATAGTGAAACATCTGTACATGCTTCACCACAGGTTAGAATATTAACATATCAAAAGTCTAATCTACTTTTTGATCTTTAGAGTTCCTCGGTGGCGGAGGTAACTAGATTTTGAAGGTCTGTTATCCTGGACCCCTCGCGTCGCCTGGTCTGAGCGTTAATCTCTTCATATCCGTCCAGCAGCCAACCTCTGAATGATATACCTGTCCTGCTCGCCCTAGTTATTCTTTGTAGTTTTCTTTGCCGTCTGCCTCAACAGCTTCACTGCTCCATGAATACATCTATTGCTTTCACCTTCTCTGTCTCAATACTGATTCTTCTTCCCAACGTGTCTCTTTTTTCATTGCTTAATTTTTTTTCGCTCTTGTTTATCCTTCGCTTTTGCTCATCTCTCTCTCTCTCTCTCTCTCTCTCTCTCTCTCTCTCTCTCTCTCTCTCTCTCTCTCTCTCTCTCTCTCTCTCTCTCTCTCTCTCTCTCTCTCTCTGTACTTCATCCCTCTTCTTTCTCAGCTCTCCCTCTTCCTGCTCAGTGTCTCTACCAAGGCTGTTCCGTTCTTCCTCTCTGAGCGTGCTGCCCCTCCTTGTTTATCGTCTCTATCTTTGTAGGTTTCCCTTTCCAATCTGTCACTTCAGTTTATTTTTCTGTTACATTCATTTGTAAGGAAGCTCATTTCGTAGGTTTCTAAATGCTGATTGTTGTTTTTTATTGTAGTTGGTTGACTAATAGAGGAAAATATTCTAGTAAGTCGCTATTCAATATATTGATAATTTAGCACTGAATTTCAGGGTCACAACTCTAACACCTGTGTACTCGAGGTGTATTTCTTATATATTAATCTAACGTTAGCATCCAAAACAGCATTTTCAAAATAGTTCGCCTAAGTTAATATTTGAAATCTGCCCCTTGAAAGGCCCAGAGTTCATTCCATTATTCGAGTTTCATTCTGAACTAATACTCACTTCACAATCCAGCCTTCGTGTTGGTCCAAGTTAATCTCCAATTATACTGGTGATCTACGTAGGGTGCGTCGTCCCTTCCTTCACTGGATGCCTCACCACTGTCTCTAGGGAGGTGTCCTGGCCAGAGTATCAGCCTGGACGTCGCCAGATGCAACCCTTGTCATACATTGCTTTTTGGCTGCAGCACCAACAATAGCTGCCCAGGTAACCGAATTTCACCAGTCCTATCCGAAGTTATGATGGGTTTAATCAGGTTAAACAAAATTACATTGCATGCTCAATGGGAGGCTATCCAACAACAACCGGCCTCGTATTCTTGGTTGTAATATGTAGTCCTCATAAAACTCTCGGTTCCTGATCACAAAATCAAAGTTTGTATTCGAAGTGGCGGCTCGATCATTCCCTGAGCCAAGTACCAAACATAACGCAAAAAAAGAAAAAAGATTATATCTAATCTTAATCCAGAAGTGTCTGACAACTTCTTTCCTTCATCTTCCAACTTTTTACAGTTAAAAAGCCAATATATATGTGTACGTGTAGGAAGAGAGGAAAGTGATTGGTTCTCAGTGAATGTAGGTTTGCGGCAGGGGTGTGTGATGTCTCCATGGTTGTTTAATTTGTTTATGGATGGGGTTGTTAGTGAGGTAAATGCAAGAGTTTTGGAAAGAGGGGCAAGTATGAAGTCTGTTGGGGATGAGAGAGCTTGGGAAGTGAGTCAGTTGTTGTTCGCTGATGATACAGCGCTGGTGGCTGATTCATGTGAGAAACTGCAGAAGCTGGTGACTGAGTTTGGTAAAGTGTGTGGAAGAAGAAAGTTAAGAGTAAATGTGAATAAGAGCAAGGTTATTAGGTACAGTAGGGTTGAGGGTCAAGTCAATTGGGAGGTGAGTTTGAATGGAGAAAAACTGGAGGAAGTGAAGTGTTTTAGATATCTGGGAGTGGATCTGGCAGCGGATGGAACCATGGAAGCGGAAGTGGATCATAGGGTGGGGGAGGGGGCGAAAATTCTGGGAGCCTTGAAGAATGTGTGGAAGTCGAGAACATTATCTCGGAAAGCAAAAATGGGTATGTTTGAAGGAATAGTGGTTCCAACAATGTTGTATGGTTGCGAGGCGTGGGCCATGGATAGATTTGTGCGCAGGAGGATGGAGGTGCTGGAAATGAGATGTTTGAGGACAATGTGTGGTGTGAGGTGGTTTGATCGAGTGAGTAACGTAAGGGTAAGAGAGATGTGTGGAAATAAAAAGAGCGTGGTTGAGAGAGCAGAAGAGGGTGTTTTGAAGTGGTTTGGGCACATGGAGAGAATGAGTGAGGAAAGATTGACCAAGAGGATATATGTGTCGGAGGTGGAGGGAACAAGGAGAAGAGGGAGACCAAATTGGAGGTGGAAAGATGAAGTGAAAAAGATTTTGTGTGATCGGGGCCTGAACATGCAGGAGGGTGAAAGGAGGGCAAGGAATAGAGTGAATTGGAGCGATGTGGTATACCGGGGTTGACGTGCTGTCAGTGGATTGAATCAAGGCATGTGAAGCGTCTGGGGTAAACCATGGAAAGCTGTGTAGGTATGTATATTTGCGTGTGTGGACGTATGTATATACATGTGTATGGGGGGGGTTGGGCCATTTCTTTCGTCTGTTTCCTTGCGCTACCTCGCAAACGCGGGAGACAGCGACAAAGTATAATAAAACTTGCACGCCTTTCACCCTCCTGCATGTTCAGGCCCCGATCACTCAAAATCTTTTTCACTCCATCTTTCCACCTCCAATTTGGTCTCCCACTTCTCCTCGTTCCCTCCAACCCTGACACATATATCCTCTTTGTCAATCTCCTCACTCATTCTCCCCATATGACCAAACCATTTCAAAACAACCTCTTCTGCTCTCTCACCCACACTCTTTTTATTACCACACATCTCTCTTACACTTTCATTACTTGCTCGATCATACCACCTCACACCACATATTGTCCTCAAACGTCTCATTTCCAGCACATCCACCCTCCTCCGCACAACTTTATCTATAGCCCACGCCTCGCAACGATATAACATTGTTGGAACCACTACTCCTTCAAACATACCCATTTTTGCTTTCCAAGATAATGCTCGCCTTTCACACATTTTTCAACGCTTCCAGAACTTTCGCCCCCTCCCCCACCATGTGACTCACTTCCGCTTCCATGGTTCCATCCGCTACGAAATCCACTCCCAGATATCTAAAACACTTCATATCCTCCAGTGTTTCTCCATTCAAACTTACCTCCCAGTTGACTTGTCCCTCAACCCTACTGTACCTAATAACCTTGCTCTTATTCACATTTACTCTAAGCTTTCTTCTTTCACACACATTACCAAACTCAGTCACCAGCTTCTGCAGTTTGCCACCCGAATCAGCCACCAGCGCTGTATCATCAGCGAACAACAACTGACTCACTTCCCAAGCTCTCTCATCCACAACAGACTGCATACTTGCCCCTCTCTCCAAAACTCTTGCATTCATCTCCCTAACAACCCCATCCATAAACAAATAAAACAACCATGGAGACATTACGCATCCCTGCCGCAATCCGACATTCATTAAGAACCAATCACTTTCCTCTCTTCCTACTCGTACACATGCCTTACATCCTCGATAAAAACTTTTCTCTGCTTCTAACAACTTACCTCCCACACCATATATTCTTAATACCTTCCTCAAAGCATCTCTATCAACTCTATCATATGCCTTCTACAGATCCATAAATGGTACATACAAATCCATTTGCTTTTCTGAGTATTTCTCACATGCATTCTTCAAAGCAAACACCTGATACACACATCCTCTACCACTTCTGAAACCACACTGCTTTTCCCCAGTCTGATGCTCTGTTCAGGCTTTCACCCTCTCAATCATTACCCTCCGATATAATTTCCCAGGAGTACTCAACAAACTTATACCTCTGTAATTTGAGCACTCACTCTTATCCCCTTTGTCTTTGTACAATGGCACTATGCAGGCATTCCGCCAGTCCTCAGGCACCTCAAAATGAATCATACATACATTAAATATCCTTACCAACCAGTCAACAACACATTCACCCTCTTTTTTTAATGAATTCCACTGCAATACCATCCAAACCCTCTGCCTTGCCGGCTTTCATCTTCCGTAAAGCTTTTACTACCTCTTCTCTGTTTACCAAATCATTCTCCCTAACCCTCTCACCTCGCACACCACCTCGACCAAAACACCCTATATCTGCCACTCTATCATCTAACTCATTCAAGAAACCTTCAAAATTCTCATCTCACTCTCACTTCACACTACTTGTTATTACCTCCCCATTAACCCCCTTCACCGATGTTCCCATTTGTTCTCTTGTCTTATACACTTTATTTACCTCCTTCCAAAACATCTTTTTATTCTCCCTAAAATTTAATGATACTCTCTCACCCCAACTCTCATCTGCCATCTTTTCACCATTTGCACCTTTCCCTTGACTTCTTGCCTCTACTTTTATACATCTCCCAGTCATTTGCACTATTTCCCTGCAAAACTCGTCCAAATGCCTCTCTCTTCTCTTTCACTAATAATCTTACCTCTTCATCTCACCACTCATTCCCCTTTCTAATCTGCCCACTTCCCACGCTTCTCATGCTACGAGCATCTTTCGCGCAAGCCATCACTGCTTTCCTAAATGCATCCCATTCCTCTCCCACTCCACTTACGTCCTTTGCTCTCACCTTTTTCCATTCTACACTCAGTCTCTCCTGGTACTTCCTCACACAAGTCTCCTTCCCAAGCTTATTTACTCTCACCACTCTCTTCACCTCAACATTCTCTCTTCTTTTCCGCAAACCTCTACAAATCTTCACCTTCGTCTCCACAAGATTATGATCAGACATCCCTCCAGTTGCACCTCTTAGCACATTAACATCCAAAAGTTTCTCATTCATGCGCCTATCAATTAACACGTAATCCAATAACGCTCTCTGGCCATCTCTCCTACTTACATACGTATACTTATGTATATCTTCCTTTTTACCAAGTATTTCCAATCACCCGTCCTTTTTCAGCACATAAATCAACAAGCTCTTCACCATTTCCATTTACAACACTGAATACCCCATGTACACCAATTATTCCCTCAAATGCCACATTACTCACCTTTGCATTCAAATTACTCATCACTATAACCCGGTCACGTGCATCAAAACTGCTAACACACTCACTCAGCTGCTCCTAAAACACTTGCCTCTCATGATCTTTCTTCTCATGCACACGTGCATAGGCACCAATAATCACCCATCTCTTTCCATCCACTTTCAGTTTAACCCATATCAATCTAGAGTTTACTCTCTCACACTCTATCACATACTCCCACAACTCCTGTTTCAGGAGTAGTGATACTCCTTCCCTTGCTCTTGTCTTCTCACCAACCCCTGACTTTACTCCCAAAATATTCCCAAACTACTCTTCCCTTTTACCCTCGAGCTTCGTTTCACTCAGAGCCAAAACATCCAGGTTCCTTTCCTCAAACATCCTACCTATTTCTCCAGGGATTTGTAACACTGAATACCCAATATGTCCTAATTATACCCCCAACTGCCATGTTACTCACATTCACATTTAAATCACCTATCTCTAATACCCGGTCTCGTATATCAAAACTCCTGACACACTCACTCGGTTGTTCCCAAAACACTTGCCTCTTATGACCTTTCTTCCCATTGCCACTTTCAGTTTTACCCACACCCATCTAGAACTTACATCCTTACCTTTCGTTGCACTGTCTCACAATTCCTGCTTCAGGAGTAGTGCTACTCCTTCCTAGCTCTTGCCCTCTCACCAACCCCTGACTTCACTCCTAACACATTTCCAGACCATTCTTACACCTCACCTAAGCTTAAGCTTTGTTTCATTCAGAGCCAGAACATCCCAGTTTCTTTCCTCAAACATACTACCTATCCCTCTCTTCTCCACTTGGTTACATTCACATACATTTAAACATCCCAGCCTGAGCCTTCAACCAAGATGAGGACTCCCTGCCTGGCTCATTCTTCTGTTTCCTTTTCTAGAAATTAAAATACAAGAGGAGGGTTTCTAGCCCCTTCTCCTTACTCTTACCAGAGAACTGAGAGGTAACTGTTCAGTGTTTTCAATGTGGAAGTTATATCTTGGGCTTCAATGGTCTTTGTGATATGATGAAATGGTGTTTGTAATGCTGGAGAGATGGGTTGTGTCCAAAATGCAGTCAAGAAGGGATAATCTGTATGTGTAAGGGAAGTGTAGTTTTCAGATGGGTGAATGTCTACTAGACAGGAGCTTAAGAATGGACTGGAAAGGAAGTTGTTTAGTGCCTGGCAGATACTATTTCCATAAAAACAATATATAAAATGAAGGGATGTGTACTTTCATGAAAAAAAAAATCCCATCCAGAAACAAGTGATTCTCAGTTCTAACAGGAATGCTACAAATAAAAACATTTTTAAATGCAGTCTTCTTGCACATTGGAAATAAACTAAAACATCCAAGACTGCACACACAATGAGCTTCTACAGATATCCAACAATCTTACACATTCAATGCAGTGCACCCTTGGAATGAAATGTTGAATAATGGGACTCTTACAGAATAACCTCTTTTTCCACTAACAAATAAAGTAGCTAATTCATCTAAAAAAAAAAAAAAATTAATGGTATATATTCCCTTAGAGGGCATCAGACATGTATAATAATGGTCAAAGAGTGATTTATGGCAAATCAATTATGCTTAACTTTACTCAGAAACTATCAATTTATGTGCAAAGTACAAGAAATTCCAAAATCATGAAAGAAGTGTTTCTGAAAATAAAAATCCATTATGGAAACTTAAGGCCCCATAGAAACTTTCTTTTTTACATCCAGACAAAAATTTTTCTTGCAGCATGTGTTGCTGCATGAGGAGAGATGGCAGAGTTTACAGTTTTCAAAGGAACAGGCTGTTTGATTATATCATGCCTTCCATTTGAGCAGCATGTATTACTATCTGCAGTGAACTAAACACAACATTCTAAGTGAAACCTTAGAAAATTTAGGTCCGTGGCACTGGGGACAGGGATAAAAAAAAAAAAAAGAAAAAAAGAAAAAAACAGAAACTAAAAACAAGCCCATTCTAATTGATATGTAATTGCAAATAAAGTGGAAACACATGCTTTGGCCTTCAGATGAACGGCAGTATGATATATATATATATATATATATATATATATATATATATATATATATATATATATATATATGGCAATAAGTAAATTCGATCTCATTATAGTGAAACATCTGTACATGCTTCACCACGGGTTAGAATATTAACATATCAAAAGTCTAATCTACTTTTTGATCTTTAGAGTTCCTCGGTGGCGGAGGTAACTAGATTTTGAAGGTCTGTAATCCAGGACCCCTCGCGTCGCCTGGTCTGAGCGTTAATCTCTTCATATCCGTCTAGCAGCCAACCTCTGAATGATATACCTGTCCTGTTCGCCCTAGTTATTCTTTGTAGTTTTCTCTGCCGTCTGCCTCAACAGCTTCACTGCTCCATGAATACATCTATTGCTTTCACCTTCTCTGTCTCAATACTGATTGCTTCTTCCCAACGTGTCTCTTTTTTCATTGCTTAATTTTTTTTCGCTCTTGTTTATCCTTCGCTTTTGCTCATCTCTCTCTCTCTCTCTCTCTCTCTCTCTCTCTCTCTCTCTCTCTCTCTCTCTCTCTCTCTCTCTCTCTCTCTCTCTCTGTACTTCATCCCTCGTCTCTCTCAGCTCTCCCTCTTCCTGCTCAGTGTCTCTACCACGGCTGTTCTGTTCTTCCTCTCTGAGCGTGCTTCCCCTCCTTGTTTATCGTCTCTATCTTTGTAGGTTTCCCTTTCCAATCTGTCACTTCAGTTTATTTTTCTGTTACATTCATTTGTAAGGAAGCTCATTTCGTAGGTTTCTAAATGCTGATTGTTGTTTTTTATTGTAGTTGGTTGACTAATAGAGGAAAATATTCTAGTAAGTCGCTATTCAATATATTGATAATTTAGCACTGAATTTCAGGGTCACAACTCTAACACCTGTGTACTCGAGGTGTATTTCTTATATATTAATCTAACGTTACCATCCAAAACAGCATTTTCAAAATAGTTCGCCTAAGTTGATATTTGAAATCTACCCCTTGAAAGGCCCAGAGTTCATTCCATTATTCGAGTTTCATTCTGAACTAATACTCACTTCACAATCCAGCCTTCGTGTTGGTCCAAGTTAATCTCCAATTATACTGGTGATCTACGTAGGGTGCGTCGTCCCTTCCTTCACTGGATGCCTCACCACTGTCTCTAGGGAGGTGTCCTGGCCAGAGTATCAGCCTGGACGTCGCCAGATGCAACCCTTGTCATACATTGCTTTTTGGCTGCAGCACCAACAATAGCTGCCCAGGTAACCGAATTTCACCAGTCCTATCCGAAGTTATGATGGGTTTAATCAGGTTAAACAAAATTACATTGCATGCTCAATGGGAGGCTATCCAACAACAACCGGCCTCGTATTCTTGGGTGTAATATGTAGTCCTCATAAAACTCTCGGTTCCTGATCACAAAATCAAAGTTTGTATTCGAAGTGGCGGCTCGATCATTCCCTGAGCCAAGTACCAAACATAACGCAAAAAAAGAAAAAAGATTATATCTAATCTTAATCCAGAAGTGTCTGACAACTTCTTTCCTTCATCTTCCAACTTTTTACAGTTAAAAAGCCAATATATATGTGTACGTGTAGGAAGAGAGGAAAGTGATTGGTTCTCAGTGAATGTAGGTTTGCGGCAGGGGTGTGTGATGCCTCCATGGTTGTTTAATTTGTTTATGGATGGGGTTGTTAGGGAGGTAAATGCAAGAGTTTTGGAAAGAGGGGCAAGTATGAAGTCTGTTGGGGATGAGAGAGCTTGGGAAGTGAGTCAGTTGTTGTTCGCTGATGATACAGCGCTGGTGGCTGATTCATGTGAGAAACTGCAGAAGCTGGTGACTGAATTTGGAAAAGTGTGTGGAAGAAGAAAGTTAAGAGTAAATGTGAATAAGAGCAAGGTTATTAGGTACAGTAGGGTTGAGGGTCAAGTCAATTGGGAGGTGAGTTTAAATGGAGAAAAACTGGAGGTAGTGAAGTGTTTTAGATATCTGGGAGTGGATCTGGCAGCGGATGGAACCATGGAAGCGGAAGTGGATCATAGGGTGGGGGAGGGGGCGAAAATTCTGGGGGCCTTGAAGAATGTGTGGAAGTCGAGAACATTATCTCGGAAAGCAGAAATGGGTATGTTTGAAGGAATAGTGGTTCCAACAATGTTGTATGGTTGCGAGGCGTGGGCCATGGATAGATTTGTGCGCAGGAGGATGGAGGTGCTGGAAATGAGATGTTTGAGGACAATGTGTGGTGTGAGGTGGTTTGATCGAGTAAGTAACGTAAGGGTAAGAGAGATGTGTGGAAATAAAAAGAGCGTGGTTGAGAGAGCAGAAGAGGGTGTTTTGAAGTGGTTTGGGCACATGGAGAGAATGAGTGAGGAAAGATTGACCAAGAGGATATATGTGTCGGAGGTGGAGGGAACAAGGAGAAGAGGGAGACCAAATTGGAGGTGGAAAGATGAAGTGAAAAAGATTTTGTGTGATCGGGGCCTGAACATGCAGGAGGGTGAAAGGAGGGCAAGGAATAGAGTGAATTGGAGCGATGTGGTATACCGGGGTTGACGTGCTGTCAGTGGATTGAATCAAGGCATGTGAAGCGTCTGGGGTAAACCATGGAAAGCTGTGTAGGTATGTATATTTGCGTGTGTGGACGTATGTATATACATGTGTATGGGGGGGGTTGGGCCATTTCTTTCGTCTGTTTCCTTGCGCTACCTCGCAAACGCGGGAGACAGCGACAAAGTATAATAAATATATATAATATATATATATATGATGATCACACTTGTCCGTGATGTTTTCTTTAATCGATTAGATAACATCCACTCCACTATCAAAATCAAGATGGAGTGGGAAAAAGAAGGCAGACTGCCTTTTCTTGATGTGTTGATAAATAGAAAATCTGATCATTTGTCCTTTAAGATTACATGAAGCCTACCAACTCTGAGCGTTATATTTACTATTTCACAGTACATGATCCTTTGGTAGATTTTTTTTTTTTTTTTTTGCTGTCTCCCGCGTTTGCGAGAAAGAGCAAGGAAACAGACGAAAGAAATGGCCCAACCCACCCCCATACACATGTATATACATACACGTCCACACACGCAAATATACATACCTACACAGCTTTCCATGGTTTACCCAAGACGCTTCACATGCCCTGATTCAATCCACTGACAGCACGTCAGCCCCGGTACACCACATCGATCCAATTCACTCTATTCCTTGCCCGCCTTTCACCCTCCTGCATGTTCAGGCCCCGATCACACAAAATCTTTTTCACTCCATCTTTCCACCTCCAATTTGGTCTCACACTTCGCCTCGTTCCCTCCACCTCCGACACATATATCCTCTTGGTCAATCTTTCCTCACTCATTCTCTCCATGTGCCCAAACCATTTCAAAACACCCTCTTCTGCTCTCTCAACCACACTCTTTTTATTTCCACACATCTCTCTTACCCTTACGTTACTTACTCGATCAAATCACCTCACACCACACATTGTCCTCAAACATCCCATTTCCAGCACATCCACCCTCCTGCGCACAACTCTATCCATAGCCCACGCCTCGCAGCCATACAACATTGTTGGAACCACTATTCCTTCAAACATACCCATTTTTGCTTTCTGATATAATGTTCTCGACTTCCACACATTCTTCAAGGCTCCCAGGGTTTTCGCCCCCTCCCCCACCCTATGATTCCCTTCCGCTTCCATGGTTCCATCCGCTGCCAGATCCACTCCCAGATATCTAAAACACTTTACTTCCTCCAGTTTTTCTCCATTCAAACTTACCTCCCAATTGACTTGACCCTCAACCCTACTGTACCTAATAACCTTGCTCTTATTTACATTTACTCTTAACTTTCTTCTTTCACAGACTTTACCAAACTCAGTCACCAGCTTCTGCAGTTTCTCACATGAATCAGCCACCAGCGCTGTATCATCAGCGAACAACAACTGACTCACTTCCCAAGCTCTCTCATCCACAACAGACTTCATTCTTGCCCTCTTTCCAAAACTCTTGCATTCACCTCCCTAACAACCCCATCCATAAACAAATTAAACAACCATGGAGACATCACACACCCCTGCCGCAAACCTACATTCACTGAGAACCAATCACTTTCCTCTCTTCCTACACGTACACATGCCTCACATCCTCGATTAAAACTTTTCACTGCTTCCAACAACTTGCCACCCGCACCATATATTCTTAATACCTTCCATAGCGCATCTCTATCAACTCTATCATATGCCTTCTCCAGATCCATAAATGCTACATACAAATCCATTTGCTGTAAATATATATATATATATATATATATATATATATATATATATATATATATATATATATATATATATATATATATATATATATATATATATATATAAACGTCCATACACGCACATATACATACATATACATGTACATGTCGACGTATACACATATACATACATGTACATACGCATACACAAACATACATATATACACATGTACATATTCATACGTGCTTGCCTTCATCCATTCCTAGTGCCACCTCACCCCACAGGAAACAGCATCGCTATCCCCAGCTTCAGCGAGGTAGCGCCAGGAAAACAGACAAAATAGGCTACAATCGTTCACACTCAGTCTCTAGCTATATAGAACATGGGCTATATATAGCACTGTGCGAAGGAGGGTGGATGTGTTAGAAAAGAAATGTTTGAGGACAATATGTGGTGTGAAGTGGTTTGATGAGTAGGAAATGAAAGAGTAAGAGAGATGTGTGGTAATAAAAATGGGTGCTGTTGAGAAAGAAGAAGAGGGTGTGTTGAAATGGTTTGGCCACATGTAGCGAATAAGTGAGGAAAGATTGACAAAGACGATATATGTGTCGGAGGTGGAGGGAACAAGGAGAAGCGGGAGACCAAACTGGAGTTGGAAGGATAAAGCGAAAAAGATTTTGAGCGATCGGGGCCTGAACATGCAGGAGGATGAAAGGCGTGCAAGGAATAAAGTGAATTGAAACGATGTGGTATGTCCGGGGTCGAGGTGCTGGCAATGGATTGAACCAGGGTATGTGAAGCGTCTAAGGTAAACCATAAAAAGGTCTATGGGGCTTGGATGTGAAAAGAGAGCTGTAGTTTCTGTGAATTACACATGACAGCTAGAGACTGCGTGCGAACGAATGTGGACTTTTTTCTGTCTGTTCCTGGCGCAGCTTCGCTGGAGGGGGGAGGTTACAAATCCTATTACGTGTGCGGCCGGGTGGCGACGTAAATGGATGAAGGCAGCAAGTATGGATATTTATGGATAAGCAGTTAATTCCCATTTCAATAAAGAAATGAAGTTGTTGTTGAAAGGTAATGGTTCCTTTATCAAAAGTTTGTCATCTTTGTCCCCTTTATTGCCATGCATGTATGGACTTAACAAAACACAAAAAAAATTTTCCAACAAGACTTATAGTAAGTTCAGTAGGCTCCATCACATATAAATCGTCAAAATGGTTAGTTTCCTTATCAAGCCCTTTGATGAGTAAGATATGAAATTCTAATATCATGAACAATGTAGATTTAGTTAACAAGCTTAACAATATCAATGTTAATTTTGATTTCAATCTTGTTAGCTTTGATGTTTCCTCATTTTTCACAAAAGTTCCAGTTGATGACCTTTTAGAATACTTATTTGATGTTTTGGATGATATTCATTTACCTGTTTCAAAGTCTGTTTTCATTGAATTGATAAAATTGTATACGTATAAAAGACTGTGTATTTCAATTCAATTTAGATTATATGCTCAAAATTTTGGTAAGGCTCTTTCACCTGTACTAAGTAATCTTTATATGGAATCTTTTGAAACAAAATTACAGAAGGATATCTTACCTTCTAATGCAATTTGGTTTAGGTATGTAGATGATGTTCTTTGTGTTTGGCCAACAAATGAAAACTTACAAACATTTCTCCCCTCACTTAACAATCTAGTACCTTCCATCTAATTTATTGTAGAAGATGAAAAAAATGGTATGTAACCATTTTTAGATTGCATGATCCATAGGCAAGGAAACAAGTTTAAGTTTAGCATATACAGAAAACCTACCAATGTATGCTCATATATCCATTATTACTCATCTCAAAATGACAGAGTTAACTTATTATCATTTCAATCTATGTTCCTCAGGGCATTACTTATTTGCAGTCCAGAGTATATTGATGATGAGTTTGACAAGACATATTCTATTGGATCTAAGATAAAGTACCTTAGATCTCTTGTTGATAAATCCCTTAAGTTAGCAAAGAAATCATTTTATAGACAGAGGCGTCAGGCCCCTTACCCTGAGAATACACTTCTCCAGTGAGAATTCAGGTAGAAATAAACTACTTCCTTTGGAGCAGTCAGGAATAAAAACTAAGACCAACTGGCTCCCTGCGACGAAAAGGAACGCGCCGGAGAGTGAGGTACACCAGCGATTCCATTACGGCATTTTGGATCATTTATCATATGTCCATTTCTACACAGATGGCTGCAAGACAGGTGAATGTGTGGATGCAAGTGTGTGGTCGAACGAATGTTGTCTTCGGTATAGGCTGCCGAACCACACAACTGTTTTCTGTGCGGAATTATTTGCTGTTGACAAGGCCATAGATTATATATCTAATTCATTTCATATTAAATCAGCAATTCTTACCGATTTGTTGTCAGCTCTTAAAGCTGACAACATCATTTAATAAACTAAACTCATGTAATAGATATTTCATTTTGATCTGAGTGTCTGGTCATTGCAGCATTTACGGCAATGAACAGGCAGACCGGTTGGCTAAGTCAATATTTCTTCTGTGGCAAAGTCAGTGGACCAGGCTGACAATATCAAGAAAATATAAACCACAAATTGCGGACTGGACGACCTCGTACAGGAAGAAGGGAAGAAGTCGTACTAGCCCGTCTAAGCCTCAACTGGACATATAGCACCCACCTGCGACCCTTTGTTAACAGAAACTTCCCAGCAAGATGTGAAACCTGCCGAACCAGTTTGACAATAGACCACCTTCTCATGCAATGTACAAAATATCAAAACAGAAGGAGGCTGATAATTTTTTTCAAAAACAAGAAAAGAAACTTCAATATATGCAATCTCCTTGGCGATGATAACAACAGAATAAACAAATTGATTATCCTTCTCAAGGAAACAGAAACAATCAAGATAATATAAGGTGTTCTGCTGGTTCAACTCTGTGACGGAGCTGGCTTCGGGTTGTAGCTGCTTCCGCTCTGGGCTGGTTGTGTGGTAGATGAGGCAATTTGCTCATTATGCTGCTGGCCCGGATCAGGGGCAGTTCGGCTTGGAGCTGGGCCCGTTATGGTGTCCAGCTGACGAGTTGCCGGTGTTATTACTTTATCATTTATATATGTGTCTCATGTTATGGTGAAGGATTATAATTAATCTATCCTATCTTTTGGCAGTCTTTCTGGTAGCTACACCAGTGGATGTTGTGCCGACTTGGTGGTGTTTCCTGCCACTTTGACATAATACTCACTTACCTATTTTTCTTTCAATATTTTTCTTTAATCCCTTATAAAACTATATAGGACTTATAGGTATTGATACAGATATTATGTAGGGACTTTACAGTCAAAAATCAAACATGATTGCGGGTCTAATGACCTTACTTATAAGTAACTGGCCGTTAAACCCAACAAAACAAACAGTATATATATACATGGAAGCGGAAGTGGATCATAGGGTGGGGGAGGGGGCGAAAATTTTGGGAGCCTTGAAAAATGTGTGGAAGTCGAGAACATTATCTCGGAAAGCAAAAATGGGTATGTTTGAAGGAATAGTGGTTCCAACAATGTTGTATGGTTGCGAGGCGTGGGCTATGGATAGAGATGTGCGCAGGAGGATGGATGTCCTGGAAATGAGATGTTTGAGGACAATGTGTGGTGTGAGGTGGTTTGATCGAGTAAGTAACGTAAGGGTAAGAGAGATGTGTGGAAATAAAAAGAGCGTGGTTGGGAGAGCAGAAGAGGGTGTTTTGAAGTGGTTTGGGCACATGGAGAGAATGAGTGAGGAAAGATTGACCAAGAGGATATATGTGTCGGAGGTGGAGGGAACGAGGAGAAGGGGGAGACCAAATTGGAGGTGGAAAGATGGAGTGAAAAAGATTTTGTGTGATCGGGGCCTAAACATGCAGGAGGGTGAAAGGAGGGCAAGGAATAGAGTGAATTGGAGCGATGTGGTATACAGGGGTTGACGTGCTGTCGGTGGATTGAATCAGGGCATGTGAAGCGTCTGGTGTAAACCATGGAAAGCTGTGTAGGTATGTATATTTGCGTGTGTGGACGTGTGTATGTACATGTGTATGGGGGGGGGGGGGGGTTGGGCCATTTCTTTCGTCTGTTTCCCTGCGCTACCTCGCAAACGCGGGGAGACCAGCGACAAAGTATAAAAAAAAAAAAAAAAAAAAAATATATATATATATATATATATATAATATATATATATATATATATATATATATATATATATATATATATAATATATTATATATATAATATATATATATATATTTTTTTTTTTTTTTTCTTTCAAACTATTCGCCATTTCCCGCATTAGCGAGGTAGCGTTAAGAACAGATGACTGGGCCTTTGAGGGACTACCCTCA